>NC_054847.1:28419559-28722589 GCF_018345385.1 Vulpes lagopus | reverse complement strand
TAGAATCAAAGTGCTTTTGCAGCATTCTTCACATTTCTGGATTTTTCACTGTGGTAGGATAAAAAGCTGATGTTTATGTGCACGGTTCACTGCCATAGTCACAAGAATTTTATGAAAAACTAAAAGCTTCTCGAATAAATTGCTGTCACAACAATTATTAGAAGTTGTTCCTTATGGACTGTATAATAGGTGGGCTAAGATTCGGTGTTATCTGCACCCCACTTCTGTAGGTAGATGTAACCTCACCCCCCTTTCTCCCATTCAAATGAACATACTGAAATGCAAATGATTGACAGTCATGTTACTATAGGGATCACCTTGAATGTGTTTCGATTTGTTTTTTAAAAGAGTAAATATCGGCATATTTTAGTACTTTTCTTAGCATTCTATTTTAATGCATCTCACAACCCACTGGATAACCAACTTGTGTCTCAAAACTACAATTTCATTAGACAATCAAAGAATTTATAGAGTGGGGTCAAGCATATATTTGTTCATTTATTCAACCATGTTTGGAGCTCTTGCTTTGTGTTAAGCTCTGTGTTGGGGACTCTAAGATACTGAGATGAATAAGCAAAGGTCCTGGATCTCAAAGCTCACATTCTAGCAAGGGAGACAGAGAAATCTGCAGAGTGTCAGTGGTGGAAATAGGAAGAAGGTTTATAGGATTGCTCAGGATACTTGCCTTATCTAGGGCCTGGGGAATATCTGCAAAACTTTCTTGACTCTTTGAAGGAGACAATGGCTGACAGCCTTAAAGGATAAGTAATAATTGTCAGGTATAGTGAATCATGTAGATTTGCCTTTAGGATTTAGACACTCTTGCCCTTAGATGCAAGGAGCCTTAGAAGGAATCGTCTTCATCAGCAGAAAACTGCCTTGGTCAAGGTCATGCCCCTTCAGGGAGACATTGGTATCCAGTGACTTGTTATTGGGGAAGGAGGATAATTAAAAGCCCAGCTGTCTAGCCTCAAGGCAGGAAAGTATTGAGGGTCCATCATAGCTGCTGAGCTCCCCTTGGGATCATCTGAGCCTTTTGTTATGCATTTCTATCCCTCCCTGCCCAACCCCACTGTCTCAACTTCCCTGCAGGGATACTTCCCAGTACATGTCTTTTCTCACAACTCTCCATCTCAGACTCTGTTCTCAGGCAACATTATTACTGAAGATAAATAATGCAGAAGAAAACAGATAAAAGACCTTTCTGGCAAAAAGAACAGATTAGCTAAGACAAGAATAATTTCGTTAAAGTAACATTTGTTAAGTAGAGACTGGTGTCAGATGGTGAACCACCATTCAAAAAGAGACCACAAAAAAAAAAAAAAAAAAAAAAAAAAAAAAAAAAAAAAAAACAAAAAAAAAAAAAAAAACAAAAAAAAAAAAAAGAGACCACAAGGGAATTGAAATAGAAAAGATTATTACTCATAGGTGTAGGGGGAAGTACTCAGCCACCACAGGGAGGTCAAGGCAGGGTGCAGGTGGAGAAACCAGCAAGCCTTGGGGCACATGATTTTATTAGGGTCCATAGAAGGAGTGCGTTGGGGTTTCAATGCTGAGGCCAGATTGGTCAATTTAAACCAAAACAAGTGAGGTTCTCATAAGTTCCACAGGGGTCTTATCTAAGGGGTACACAAGGGGAAGATCCTGGGGGGTAGAGGAGGATGTTTATCACAAGGCAAGTCCTATCAGGGGTATACATTTACTTGTAAATCTCTTGGCTATTATCTAGGGCACTTGTGTGAGGGCTTGTGAGCTTCAGAAACCCCCTCCCCTCTGGCCACTTGATCAAACAAATGGATGTCAAAGCAACAATATCATAGAGTAGCTTAGCTAAACTCTTAACACAGACAGACTAGAAACAGTGTGGTACGTGTAAGCGCCTCAACGATTTCCCATGTGCTCAACTGAAACAGAAGATGAAGCTAGATGGTGAGGTCAACATACATCAGGGCTTCAGGAGGCTTATAATTAAACTTGAGGGACTTTGACAGCATCATATAGGAGCTGGTGAGCTACTGAAGGTTTTAAAGCAGAGGAGTAAGCTGGTCGTCATTTCCGTTTTTAATGGAGCATGCGGCCGTTGACTGTGAAGAAGGCACCTCAGGGGTAAAATGTCATAGGTAAAGAAATCCATCAGAATCTCAGCTAGCTAATGGTAGAGATTAATGACTCCAGGCAGAGAGAAGGGTCAAGGTGACCTTCAGATTTCTAACATAACTGAGTGGACGGTGGTATCATTTGGTGAGTTAGAGAATACTAGAAAAGTTGAAGTAGTAGAGTGGAAGTTGTGAGTTCACTGTTACGGTGAGATTTTGAGGTACTTATGAATAACATTCAGGTTGCCATGTCTTGTGATAGATATGGAGACAGAAGTTCTCAGGTGAGGTCTCTCTCTGGTGGAGAGAAAAATGGGACTCTCCCTACCACATGGCTGATAGCTGGAGAGGTTCTCTCTCCAGCCTGGAGATGCATCCATTGGAGATGCATCCAAATGGAAATGCATCCATTTGTTTGATCAAGTGGCCAATGGGGAAGGGGTTCTGAAGCTCACAGGCCCTCACACGAGTGCCCTAGATAACAGCCAAGAGATTTACAAGTAAATGTATGCCCCTGATAGCACTGCCCTTGTGATAAACCTCCTCCTCGACCTCCACCTCCAGGGATCGTCCCCTTGTGCACCCCTTAGTAAGACCCCTGTGGAGCTTATGAGACCCCCCACTTGTTTTGGTTGGAGGCTGGAGAGGTCCAGGTGGGTGGGGTAGGCCTGGAGGAACCTTCAGAGATAAACGAATTGGTATCCAAGAAAGAAAAACAAAACAGAACTTGTTAAGACAGATATTTAATGGATGACCAAAGAAGGAGGAATCTGCTCCACAGACACCTTTACTTCAGGTGGAAGGGAGAGCAAACTCTGAGGCCTTCTCTGCCAGGCCTTAGTCCTGTGGAACACCAACCCTAAGCAAAGATGCTTCTCTATCAGTGAACTTTTTCCAACAGCTGTGTTGCACGTCACATCGAGAATTCTAAAGTGACTTCTTCCCCTCTGCCCCGTCACTCGATCATTACAGATGGCACCTCGTCACCCCTTTGCATTTCCGTGCCCGTGACCTTCCGTGTGTTTCCACACTCAACCTAAAGTTGCTATGTGTTGTGTACAAGAAAAACGCCATTAACAGATTATCTGAGAGACTATTTTTTTTTTTTGAGAGACTATTTTAAAGGAGCTTTGAGGTACCATGTCTAAAGAAATTCTGGGTGCAATTTGAATATTTTCTGGAATGCCTCCTTTCAGAGCTTTTTATTTAGATTGATAGATTGTGACTAAAGAGGCCTCCGTCAAAGTAGGTTCATGAGCGAACTGTCTCTGTGGCAGGTTTTACCGTATTGTTGCCCTACAAAGCCTCTTTTTAGTTCTTGTCGTCATGATGCTTTTGAGCTTACGATTTAAGTAGCTAACATCACACAATGCAAATCATGTTAGATATTTGACATGTGTGAGGGGGAAACGAATACTTAAAATACTAATTTTGGCACAACTGTGGTCACTGGCAGCTAATGCTCCTGAATTTCTAGGTGCCTGGAGTTCTCCTGGAATCCTCCTAACCATCTTGTTTTTGGCCACCTGTTTTCTGTATCAAATTTGAGGTTCTGTGCAAAAGACATGGGTTATTTCTGGGTAGGAATGAAGTGACACAAATATTTACAAAAATACCATGTAGAGTCCATTTCTTATTTTCTCAATCATCAATTATGCTGTCATCAAACATGCCCACTTTACTAGAGGAAGAACTCAGAGGAATAAAAACGGAGAAAGCTGTCCTAGCACAGAAAATCCAGAAATATAGTTAGGTCAAGGTTTCACAAACACATTGTTGCCTAGTTAAGTGTCATTCAATCTTTGGCCTTGCTCTTAAATATAACGGTCCCTCTGAACCCCTGGAGGCACGAGAACACTGTCCAGTTTCAGTTATTTTCAAGTTTTCTATTTCCAATCTGCAAATAACTTATGCATGACGCCTGTGGCCATTGTGTGGCTGCTTCTATCCATGCGTTTACACGAAAAAAACATGATACCGTAACTGAGAACTAGACATTTAACTTCTGTATCCCTGTTTCCTCGTCTGCAAAAGTGGAAAATAACATTCCATGTGATAATACATGTGAAACTGCTTTGGAAGGTATATAAAGCAGGCCAGAAATGCCAGTGGTTCTCTTTTGTGTTCATTCTATCGTTCCTGGTGTCCTCAAGTCATGATGGCGTGGTGCTCCTTGAGCCGGCCTTCATAGAGCTGAAAAGATGGGGTGGTGAGGAAAGAGGTTTCCATTTCTTTTTTTTTTAATATTTTTTAAATTTTTATTTATTTATGATAGTCACACAGAGAGAGAGAGAGAGAGGCAGAGACACAGGCAGAGGGAGAAGCAGGCTCCATGCACTGGGAGCCTGACGTGGGATTCGATCCTGGGTCTCCAGGATTGCGCCCTGGGCCAAAGGCAGGTGCCAAACCGCTGCGTCACCCAGGGATCCCGAGGTTTCCATTTCTTAGCAAAACTGTGAATGCATTACTGTAGTTTTCGATGGATCTTGATGGTGAATTTGAGGTTCGTGCCCCTACTTTTGCTTCTTACCCAGTTGCGATAATTTATGGAGACTAATTGGTCCTGCTACCTCTTGTAGGACAAACTCCTTGGACATCAGTGCAAGCAACGACAGGAAAATGGAAGTTCATTCGTATTTTAAGAAAATGAATGTAATTTGAATTGAAGGCGGTATTGTGAGTATATGAGGAGGAGTCCTCAGATGAAAGCATTCACTCAGAAAGGCAGAGTCCCATTTCTGTTCAAAGCACTTCAGGTGATCTTACCTGTCAGAATGATAAAGTTATTTATTTCCTTTAAGGACACAAACTTGAGTCGGCCCAAATTATTCTTTCAAGTACTCATATTACAGTCGTAGTTTTGTCGGTAATATTAAATTGACCCAGAGGCTTTATTTTCACAGGGGAAAACTTAAGTGAGCTTTTAAAAGGGGCATTTTTATTCTTGATTGAAGAACATACTGGAGGGAGTTAACACTTCTCATTTCCAAAGTGCTATATCCACATCATCCTACACTCATAGTCCCTATGCAAACTGGCTTGATATTCTTGTCAGCAGCGTCAAATTTATATAGCCAAAGGACCTCGAGGGGTAAAGTCAGTAATTTTTTTAAAGGTGAGAAAATATAGTTTCAGGGTACCTTTCTCCGTCTTCCACTCAGCCCGGTGGATTTTGCCTTTCTGCATGCAGAAACACCTGCCCACTTGCTCAGAGACACTTCAGGGCCCTCCCTTCTTTAGGCAAGTTCGTGACCCGATTTCAAACAAACACACTGCTATCAATGGTTGAGGGAAGGCTGTGTCTTCCAGAGTTAGCACTCCATTTATTCTGAAATCATTTGAAATTTAGCCTTTTCATATGTCAGTTGGGAAATTATGCATAATTAATATATTTGAGAACCATTTAGAGAGGACTTCAGACATAAGATGTAAGAGAAGCCAATTTGTGAGCTGGAAATTGTCACCAATCTCAGTAGCGATTATAAATACTTAAAATATGTCCAAGGGGAGGAAAAAAGAGGGGTGAAAAGAATGTGTGGTGGCCAGTCATCTAATGAGCCCCATGGAAAGACACTGTGTTTGGGGTTTTATAGGTTTATTAGGGAACATAGTAAAGGATGAAAAACAAACCGAGCATCCACACTGTTCCGGGCATCTTACAAAATGCTTTGTATACCCCCCCCCCCAAAAAAAGTGCTTTGTATAAATCAATGATACTATTTTTTTTTTCATTACGAATCCTTGATGTCTGGATTATTTTTAAGACGGGCTAACTGAAACTCAGGGAGGTTAGACATCAGGAAAGTCAGGCTTTGCCCCTGGACATACTTTGACTTGACTCGGTTAAAAAAGAGGCAACAGGCCCCAAATAGAGTCACTCATGCTAAGTTGTCACCAAAGCAAGCCTTAATGCCTAACTTAAACACAGTTTCAATCTCCTAACCCGGTCAGGCTGGAATTACCCGCTCAGCACTAGTGAGGTACCTGGTTGACAGACTCCTGCTGTTCCCCAAAGGAAAGACCTTCCCTACAACTGTCCACTCATCGCTGGTCACTTCCTCTTGCTGCCCTCTTCTGCCTACGAAAGTCTGTCATTTTGTACAGTTCTCCAGAGCCCCTTTCTCTCTGCTGGGATGATGCCTAATTCATGGCTTGTTGAATAAACCCAATAAGATCTTTAAGATTCACTCAGGTGGATTTTGTTTTCTAAAAAAGCCCTAGCTCTACGCTCCTGGCCTGCAGACAAGCCCCCCTCTTGACTCAGCCGGAAGGGGAAAGGAATAGAAAGAGGCCAACTCCTCTCCAGGGAGGGGCAGCGAAGGATGAATGTGCCCACGTTATCTAATCCCAGCCTGTTGTATTGCTAGTTCCCAAACAAAACATTAAGCACCAGGGAAAGGGATAGAATTAAACTGGATTTAGAAATCTGTCCCATGGTGCAGGTTTAATTTGTGAGTGTGGCTGGGTGTGCCCGTGCATGGGTGGTCTCTTCAGATTTAATCACCTGGACCTGCAGATCCCAGGTTCTCCTCTTGTAGGGAAATCACGTGGTTCCCTGGGCGTGCAGGCCAGAGAGGAGTGGGGACTGGGGGCTTGTGTCTGAGTCCAGCTCTGTTGACCTGCAGTTTAGATGGGACCCCATGGGCTCCTGACGCTTGAAAACAACAAAGATTTCTAAAAATCCTTCCAGATTCCGCTCCATGGGGCAATGTTTTTACATGTTTGTTTCTTTTCTTTCTTTCTTTTTTTTTTAGTCGTTTCTCTCTTGGTACCTAAACCTGCCACAGAATTCAGCTTTGTCCTCTGCTGCCCTCGCCTTACTCAGGTCTCAACCTCTGGATGATGTTTTTCCTCATCAGGTCTCTTTCGGGGCTGTGCTTAGCCTGGCCTCCACTCATGCATTTCCCAGCTGGCCCTCTTTCCCTTTGCCTCACCTCCATCAGTTTGAATCCACTACCTCACCTTTGCAGCCTCCAGGCCTCTGGAGTATTTTTGGGTTTGTGGTTTTTTTTTTTTTTTTTTTCCCCCATGAACAGCTCCTTGCTGCCCCCTTCTGGCTGCAATTGTAATTGACTCGTCAGTTTGCAGACCAAGCGCTGAGAGTCCAACCTGGGCATTAGATCCACCCCCAAGTCAGTCCTGTATCCTTGCCAACTTGGAGGGAAGGAAAGATAATTCTCCCCTTTTGTCTCCTCTCTGTCCCCTAAAACTCTCTCCACATGTTCTTATTTTTTCCACTATTCTTTCACTAAATAAGTGGGTGATACATTCTTGGATATATCAAATCCCTGAAACTGGTTAAATGTGTGCGTCTTAGATTTGTAACAATAGGAACTCTTACTCCTCTTTAATTTTAAGCATGAAATCTGTCTTCCTTATCCGTACGTTGTACATGCTCAATATTGAGAACTTGGAAAACACTGAAAGGCAGAGAGAGCGCAGACATCACTCACAGTTCAACCACAACAGATAGTTACCATTAACATTATGGTGTCACCCGAATGTGTTATTTATATCTTTCTGCGTGCCTGGTTCCATAGCTTGCTCTTCCTCTTAGCAACATGTCATTAGCTATTTTGGCCCTTTTGAATACTGACAGCCTCCTTTTGGAGGCGATCATCCTCACAACTTTGTTGAGGTCTCAAATCATTATGAGATTACAAGCATCTGCAAAGCAGATTTTGGATATATGAACAGAAGTTCCTCCTGTATTCTCTCCACACCATACAATGCTAGGCTCTTTATGCTGTGACGCTCAATAAATGAGGTTGACTGTCTGTTTGGGTTCATGATGTGTTTTCCAAAACGGCAATAAAAATGGTAATGAAATGTTAAGTTATTCTCAGCTACTAAATTCCTAGTACCGGGGACATCATAAATTGTTTTTTTGATGATCATAACTATTTGGCCATAAATTTCAACTAAGTCACAATAACCTCTGAATTTCTCTCCAGTCTCTTTTATCCCATATGTTACCATCATGACTGAATTATTTTATACCTAATTAAAATGTAAGAGAAGATACTGTAGATGTTTGAGAAGCAACTACATTTATAAAAATTATTCTCTTATGAAGGCATTTGGGGGAGCATTTTACCCCAAATATATTTTGCTTTTGTCAATAATTCATCTGTCCATCTTGCCTCTTTTCTGGCCATATGATGTCAATTCGTGTATACTCTTCTCTGTGAGCTTTCCAGCTCCTTGAATGAATGGGCTCGAAATCAAAACTGCATGCCAAAGGAGTGCTCAAGATCACCAGCCCTGATGCTATCCTATTCCTTACTAACCCTTCTAGCTCACAGAAGCTGGTGAGATTGAATAATATCCCAAGCCAAAAGGACAATCTATGGACAGGTCTGTTTTTAGCTACTGCAAAGGGTCAGCCTTGATGTGGGAGGGGTCTCCTCACTCCTCTTCTGCCTTCCAGGCAAGAAACAAAACATTACAAAATCAAAACTGACTTGAAGAAATGCATTTGTTACACTTAAATAGGATAATAAAAAGAGCAGAGAACATGAACATGCATTTTTTTTTCTGATTAAACTCTGTTTTAGAGCAGTTTTAGAGTCACAGCAAAAATGAGAAGAAAGTCCAAAGAATTCCTATATACTCTTGCCCTCACACCCACAGTCTCTTCCACAATCAACGCCAGAGAAGTACATTTTTGCACTGATGAGGCTACATCGACACATCATTATGCCCCAAGTCCATAGTTTACATCCCAGTTCACTCTAAGGGTTACATGTTGCATGGGTTTTGGCAGGTCCATTTACACTCACCATTATGGTATGGTTCAGAACAGTTTCACTGTGCTAAAAATCCTCAGTGCTCCGCATATTCATCCTTCCCTCCCCCCCAACCTCATCAAGCTCTAATCCTCTTACTGTCTCTATAGTTTTTCCTCTTTCAGAATGTTGGATCATCATACAGTTATGTAGCCTTTTCAGGTTGGCTTCTTTCACTTGAGTAATATGCATCTGAGTTTTCTCTATGTCTTTTCATGGCTTGATAGCTCATTTCTTTTTAGCATTAAATAATATTCCATTGTCTGGATGTACCACAATTTATCCGCTTAACTACTGAAGGACGTCTTGGTTGATTTCAAGTTTAGACAATGAGAGACAAAGCTGTTATACACATCCCTGTGCAAGTTTATGTTTGGTCTTATGTTTTCAACTCATTTCAGTAAATCAAAGAGTGTAATTGCTCAATTGCACTGTTAGAGTATGCTTAATCTCGTCTTCCAAGGTGGGTGTACCACTTTGCATTCACGCCAGCAATGAATGAGAGTTCCTGTTGCTCCACATCCTTTTCAGTAGCTGCTGTTGTCAGTGTTTTGGATATTGGTCATTATGGAGTAATATCTCATATTAACTTGCAATTCCCTAATTATATAAGATGTTGAACATTTTTTCATGTGCTTACTTTGGTTATGTATATTTTCCTTGATGAGGTGTTTGTTGAGGTCTTTGCCTATTTTTTTTTTAAACTAGGTTATATGGTTTCTTATTGTTGATTTCTAAGAGCTCTTTATATATTTTAGATAATGGTTGTTTATGAGATATATCCTTTGCAAAAATTTTATTGTCACCTGTGGCTTGTCTTCTCATTTTCTTTTCTTCATTACAAAATACGCTTTTTAAAAACAGCTTTCTTTTTACTTTGATCTATAAATAACCAATGCATAGAATTCTTCTTAACACATTTAGAAAAATAATTGTTTAACCAGAGAAATTGAATAAATTACATTTGCCTGATCGTTCTTGGTTCTAATTCAGGAAACTTAGAATGCATGATCTATTATCTATGTATGCTCAATACCTAGCTCTCCCTTCTTGAAATGTTAACTGGATGTGAACTTGCAAGAAAGAATATGGTAAAGAGACTTCTTAACATTATGTCTAATGTCCCTGAAGGCATTGCTTTTCTGGCATAGGATTTCCTGTTCAGGAATATTTCTAAGGAGATTCAGGAATTTATTTGTTTGTTTATTTATTTATTTATTTATATCCTAGAGGGGACTACCATGACCAAGCTCAAGAAAATTAGATTAAAGATAAAAAATGTGATGTTAAAAAATTATATTATATCTCAGTTTTCTACTCAACAATCTCAAACATCTTACAAACACTGGTGAAAAAAAGATATATGATATTTTCCTTAGGGCAAACATTAAAAAAGAAATGCTTGCTCTCTGTTTGTGTTCTGATACCATACAATATATTCTCAAAGAAGAAATGGCTTTACAAAATCTTTTGAAAGTGCTGTTTTTGCTATTGGCTTTTCTTTTTCTTTTTTCTACTGTTTCTTAAACATTTTCTGAATGTAACTGAAGTTATCTTCAGTTTTAATTCCATCTAACTCTTTGTTTATTCTCATGATAGGGAATGATGAGGATGATACAGTTAGAATTTCATAAAAGCTATATGTAAAATTTAATTATAGATATGGAGTGTATCGTGCTGTTAGGTAATCTCCCATTTATGCTTTGATTATATAGGCATACTTATAATTTCAGAAGTGTTCAGACAACAATTTTAGATGAAATCAGTCAGGTACTTAAGCAGAGTTAGATTATTTCAGTAAATACACAACCATACACCACAAAATATTAGTTTTGATTACTCCATGTTTCATCATTATGCACATAAGCCTAGTTTCTCTTTCTCTCAACCTCTCTCTCTCTTTCCCTCTTCTCCTGATACCCCTACCCTTTGAAATGTTAATGTAACACTAAAACCTTCATGATAAAAGATTCAAGAGGAACATCACCCTTCTCAGCAAACGCAGTACTCAAGAAGAAGAGTTGTGTATATTTCCATTTCATCTTTTATATGATAAACACAACAATCCTCACTCTTTCAATAGGATGAAACATTGTAGCAGTTAATAGGCTAAAAATGGAAGTGGACTGTGTTTCTCCCTAGGAAAGTATCAGTTAGGTTCAGAACTCTTCAGGATTACAATAATTTGAGAAGAGCTGCTCTACCCACTTTATTTAAGGGCATGTTAGAATAGTACTTCAAGCTCTTCAATCTGTCAATAGACAATTAGATGTGCTACAAAACACCTCTCCTCTACAACTAGTGTCTTCGGTGTGTTTAAATTGGGTGAAGTCACAGTTATTAACCTGATAAGCAGTGATGTCATTAACTCTTTGGGCTACATTTCTCCCTATTAAACATGGCTGCACGAGAGAATAATTTTTGGACGGCTGCATCAGATGTTGCTGTGTCTTGCAGATCTAGCTAGCATGGAAACTTCGTCTCTATTGAAATTGATATCGGCACTAGAATAAACTCTCAGAAATCCTTAATAAAGTAATTTTTTAAAATGCTCCTGCCATTTCTGTGAACTCAGATTACAGCAGTTACAGTAATTACTGTTGGTGATATGCAATATACCCGGGGCCTATTAAGGAGATTTTAATGGGCCTCTTTTTTGCAATCTTTGCACCTAAAAGGCTATAAAGGAAAAAGGGTGTTAACAATGGCAAGCCTTAGCACTGCTGTCACCTTACTGTTTATGATGTTTATAAGAATACTTAGAAAGTCTGGTCCTTCCTCACACAGACTCCTCCCAGGCCATTGATAGAATTACCACCCTTAGGCGGGTTGTATATTCTAATTAGGGTTCCTTTAAAATTTACTTGGAGGACCAACTACAACTCTTACAGTAGGTAGGACAATTACAAAGACTCATCATTTGCCATCTGTGCTGTTTGCCAATAGGCCAGTGGAAAATCATTTTCTTGGGATATCCATAGTCATTTACGTCTGAGGCCCTTAGGGAATTGACTTTCCCCAGGGGCCCTTCTAAGGAAACAGCATCTGGCTCTGGCCTTTTGCTTCCTCTTTGAATACAGCCAAGAAGCAGGATTATCTTTCATTGAGAGCTCCATGTATAAGAATCCTATTCAGGCTTTCTAACAGGCCTGAGGCTGGCTCTAGGAACAGATTGGATTTTTCATCTTATGGCTATTTAGCCATTTTTCCACAGTGTCTGCAGGTTAAGTGGACATTTTCTCCTTCCTTGCCTCCCTCTTCCCTTCCTTTCGTTTTTTCCATCTTCCCTCCCTCCCTCCCTTTCTTCCTTCATCTATAACACTTATTTATATGTAGCTCTTTTCTGGGCATGGAGCCTGGCGTGGCTTGTGGTTTATTTATAATGTACTGCCTCCCTGTCTTCTGTTTGGAGGTAGGCAGATCATCCAGAGATGCTTAAACATTCTGTAGGACCTTTGATATCAACACAGATTGTTAGAGTCTTAACAAAGCAAGGTCAGTGATGACCAGTACAAAAACAAGCTTACCATTCTTATTTACGCAAGAAGAGGCAGTGTTGTCTCCTTGGTCTTGGACTTTGGAATTAGTGGCGGGTCAGAGCGCACGTTAACATAAGGAGAAGGGAAGAGTGAAGAGCGTTCAAGTCAGTGAGTACTCTCTGCTTACAGAAAAGGAAATGGAAGAGCCAAGGGAGAGGCAATCTTATTCACTTTTGAAATCTATAAACAAATAAGTCGAGTTATTTTCATCTCCTCTATATCTTTAGCAGTGTCAGAATAATGTTATGCATTGGGGGAAATGCTGCCTTTTCTGAATAGTCAAAGTTACCTACATTTCCTCCAGAATAAAACTTTTTCATATATGAGAGGGAGGATAGTGTAGTGATTCAGATATACTCTCGGAAGCCAGGTGACCTGAGTACACATTTTAGCTCTGCATCGTGACCTTCTTAACCTACCTGTGGCTTAGTTTCCTAATGTGTATAATGAGGATAAAAACACCATCTACTTTACAAGATTGTTAAGGAGATTAAAAGAGTATATATTTATAAAGCAATCAAGAATAATGTCTACTATGTAGCATGCAACTTGGAAGTGTTTTCCGAATAAATAAAAGTTCAACCCACTCCAATAGATGGAAATTTTAACATTAATAGGGAATGGAGAAGTGGCAGTGAAGGTAGCTTATACAGCACTATGTCAATGCAAGATGACATTGCCTCTGATTTATTTTCCACGAAAAGAGTTGAGATATACATTTGGTGGACGGCCTATAAATTTTATTGAGTGATTGAGCACTCTTCTCAGGATTTGGTCTACACTGCTATTTTTCATATAGATTCTATTTTACTAAACCTTTTCATTAGATTTGAACAAAATTATGGTTACAGTGGTTCCCAGGATCTTTCTTCAATAGAGTATTGCTATAGGAAGCACTTAGATAAAGGCATTAAATTATCCTTTATTGATAAGAAGCTACACATAGTGAATTAATTTTTTATTTATACATTAACCTTTAATAGTCATTTAACTTCAGAGAGTCATAGACATATGGTCTTTCAATATCTTCCAGTTAAGATGTTCTAAAATCAATCTTTTCATTTCCAGAAATAAATCCAATTTGATCACGTCATTTCCCTGATTAGAAGTATTTAGTGTCTCTCCATCATCCACACAAGATACAATACAAGTGCCTTAGTTGGTGTACGTGGCCTTTCATGATCTGGCTATATATATATATATATATATATATATATATACATTTTTTTTTGCCTAATCTCTTATCATTTCTTCCATTTTCCCTCATTTTAGATGTACAAATAAAATAACACAGGGTTAATACCTTTTACTTTTGCACTTGGCAAAAGCTATTCTCAGCACCTGTAATAGCCTTTCTGACTCTTCACTGTCCACTTTCTATCTCACCTTTTGGCCCATGTCAAACTGTGACTCAGCCTTTACCCTTTAGTTCTTTAATAACTGTTTTTTTTTTTAATTTTTATTTATTTATTCATGAGAGATGCAGAGAGAAAGAGAGAGGCAGAGACACAGGCAGAGGAAGAAGCAGGCTCCACGCAGGGAGCAGGACGTGGGACTCAATCCCGGGACTCCAGGATCATGCCCTGGGCCAAAGGCAGGCGCTTAACCGCTGAGCCACCCAGGGATCCCCCACTTTAGTTCTGTTTAGCCAAACTTTTAGGGTTATATAAGCTCTCTCATCCACATTGTCACTGTAATAAAAATAAGCCTATTGTGTGTGAGGCTCTATTCCAATTGCTTTACATATATTAATTCATTTAATCCTCATATATAACTTAGAAGGCAAATGTTCCCCTATTTTACAGACTGGGAAATGGAGTCACTGAATAAGTTAAATAAATTTCCCAAGTCATACTATTGGTTGATTACAGAGCAAGAATTTGAAGTGCATTGCATACTACACTGAGCTTGTGTATTTTTATACTTCTCCATTTATCAGATCTTAGTAAGTATTTATACATATGACTCTTTGTTCTAGTGAATACCTCCACTGCCTACTAAGATCCTCAACATCATGGATGTTCAATAAATGTTTGCAAAATGGTTGTTCATTCATTAAAAAAATTGAGAATTTGGGGTGCCTGGGTAGCTCAACTCATTGAGTGTCTGACTCTTGATCTCAGCTCAGGTCTTGATCTCAGGGTTGTGAGTTCAATCCCCATGTTAGGTTCCAGGCTGGTCACAGAACCTACTTAAAATTTTTTTTTTTTGAAAATTAGTAAGTAGAATTATTAAATCCAAAGAAACTTAGATGATTTCTCAAATCTCCATTGCTTTTTTCCATCTTCTATGTTTTCCAGTTAATAAAAACCATAGTCATGATCTTGCTACTATTTTCTTTCCAACTTATCTAAACTCCTACAGCTGAATTACAGACTGGGTCTCCTCTTGTCTCTTTTAACTTAGCATTACCAGTCACTCACTGGTTTAGTCATCTTTTCATTCTGACTACAGTAGACCTAGATTCTGAGTTTACATGTGATTATAATACATTTTCTCAACCTTGGAGACACAAATTGTTCTGTTTCAAAGCTTCTAGGCAAAGGAAGAAAGAGTGAAATAAAAATGAGACCCAGAATTTTGCCATACTCTAAGAGAAGTATTTTAATAACACCATGCCAACATGTTTTGCTTTTGAAATAACAGTTAAATTATTCATTTTTTCAGTAGGTAGGGAAAGTTGTGTATAAGATCACAGTAAACATCAGCACATCGTAGAGGGCTAACTTGATTACTTTGCATTTGCCTTTAATTCCCATATTTCTATATGATGTTACCCTGTAGGTCTAATTGATTTTCTTTCAGGCATTTAATAGTTTGCTCCATTGTCCTTTGGAGAAATATCATAGGCCCTTACCTTACTACCCTCCCCTACTTTTCTTTTCTTTTCTTTCTTTTTTTTTTTTTAACAATACTTCATAGCATCTTATCTGGGTCATGGAAAAAAACATGACATCTTTGTCAAAATAAAAAACATTGTAGTCATCTCCATATTAACAATCAACCTAGTCTACTCACTTTAAATGTGGATCAAACTGATTGTTTACTGACAAGAGACCACTCAAATTCATCTGTATTTTTATGCTTAAGTTTATGCTGTATTTTTCACCTCGTTGTTTTAGTCCCAAGAAGACACATCTTGGGACACCTTAATAAATTAAGCATGGTCAAATTTCTAGTTCTTTCAAAATTTCCTTGCATTTGTAATTCCTCTTTATAATGACTATAGAAAAATAACTCAGGAATTTACCACTGGAAGTCTGGGTTTTTAAAATTAGAATGATGGAATCTTTCATTCTTACTGAACTTGATGCTGCATGTGCATGCAATGAGAGGGTACAGAATGAGTTGCTAGAATGACTTTGTGTCCTCACCAGTCTAATGTCCATCCCTAGAAATATGCTTCTGCCATTTTGCTTCCCTAGAAATATGTCTTATATTGTTTCGTATCACATCAATGTAGTTTTTTCCCATTTTAAGTCATCTTGAGTCTCACAGATCTAGTTCTGAAGATTTCAAATTTCATATTCCTTGCAAAAAACATTTTCTCTCATAATTATTATTCCCACTACTCCAGGAATGAAGTACAAAAGAAAAATATATAAATGTCTCTAATAGGCAGATACAAACTTATAAAACACAACTGTGATCTTAAAAGAGCATGCTCCTTTTGCTTATGATTTCTGTCAGCTAAATCAACCTACAAATTTTATCCAAATGAAATAGTAGGAAACAGAATAAGGTAGCCAGTCAGTTGAAATACAAAGAAAGTAAATCATATTGTGTATTTTGTCACATTTTCTGCAATGTGTTGCTTAGCATGATAAATTTTTTTGCAAGTTTTTGAGACAGCACATAAGTATGATTATATCCATTTCCAGCACTGTCAGAATGAATTCCACTTGAGAAGCTCAGTTTTTATCTGTATGTTGAAAACCAGACTCATGAACACAGGTAATGTCTCTCTGCCCCCTCCCAACATTACTTCCTACCAAAAACCAAGCAGTGCTATTTTGTTATTTTAAACTTAAAAATGCATTTCTACCTACCTGTGTATTACAGTCCTGCTCATCGTCTTGGTTGATTATGTTAATTTGTCTCTGCATACATCTGAGTGAATTGCTGATTTCTCCCTTCTCTTCCTCCAATGCCAGCTCTCTCATTCCCTGCCTTTGAGACCCTGAATTAACTACAAGTCAAAGGAGACACTCATGAAGATCTTAAATTATTATTACTCATATATTCCACTAAAAAAAGACTTAAAATATATTTTATAGTGTTTAAAGTAGCCTTCATAAACTTAACAATATCATAATTTCTATGGATATTTTTATAGTCGAGTGGTTTCTGATGCTACTATTTGGGGAAGCACAGTATTCCTGTAAATGCTAAAGAATCATGTAGTTCTACAATTCTACAAACTCAAGCGTTGTTGCTGTGTCTTGTCTAGTCACCTCTTGGTCCACAGGCTGGATAAATAAGAAAGTGATAAAAGAATCTTAAAATCCTTCATCCTTAATACTTTTATTTTCCTCAGAGTAGAGTCAAGATTTAAGCAGATAATAAGCCATTAGTTAACTCGCTAACAGAAGATGGTCTGGTAAGAAATGCTGTCTAATGCCAGATATCATTCTTCCTTTGTTCAATGCTTAGGGCCCCCAGAGAGAGGCCTTAGGACCATGAACACGTCAAGTTCATTAGATATTTCTTAGCAGCTTTTCCTAGAGGAGCCCTTCCCCTATGCAATCTACTTTTATTTCCCTAAGGGGCTCAATTTGAATCAACATTTCTCACTGTTGAAGACTCCACAGACATTATGTGACCACTTAATCTTTTTACAGATCAAAACATAGGATGTTTTAATCTGCGTAGCTCTAAAGTCTAGAAGACATTTCCTGGTTTGTAAGACTTTTATATCTGGTGGGTGCCCCTACTTTGATATGTTAAATATGTTACATTGATTTTCTTAAGGATCAATGAAATGTGAAAATTTAGAAGGGAAAAGCTGTAGAAACTTCATATGGAACCATAAAACCATTGTGGTGATTCAGCAACAGAAAATGTGGGCAAATGTTCAGACTGATTATATTGTAGAAATCTTGATTCCAAGGCTTTGGGTGAGTCTCTGAGAAGTACTCATGGATTCTGATAGCTGATTTAGAAGTAAGGTTAATGGATTTTGGAAGAAATATCAAAATAGAAGTGAATAATGAGGTCTCTTGACTTCTTTGAAGAATATTGTTAACCAGGCCCAAAAGCTATACTAACAACTACAACAGCAACAAATCACAAATTAAACATTGAGAGAAAGAAGCAATGAAAAGAATTTTAGTGACAAAATAACAAAAAAAAAAAGAAGAAGAAGAAGAAGAAGAAGAAGAAGAAGAAGAAGAAGAAGCACATAGGGAAATTCTATTTAGATGGAAAGGCAATGTGATAAAATTAAATTAATAACAAATTAAAGAAGTAATTTTTAAAATACCACAAAACTGTAGCATTAAGAAAATCCTCCAAGAAAGGATAGGCACTGTTGGAGGAAGATGTGTTTGTAGACAGACTGGAAAGTATTCAGTCACACCTGGGTGTACCCACAGCTCCAACTCAACTGGTCCCAACCCAAATTCTGTGCCTATCATAGTCAAGGTCTAATCAAATAGATTTAATCTGAACTGTACAGAGATTAATATAATTAGATAAAAGCTGAGATGATATGGGTAAGAACATAAAGCTTTCAACAACATAATACTATTTCTCTAGGATAAGAAAGAACTGGGTGTTGAACTGTAGTCACCATTTGGATAGCAGATAGCATCTCCAGTGATGCTGCTATTAGTGAGAAAAAAAACTTTTCTTCTTCCTTTCTACGTTCTTTGGTTGATTTAATAATCAAATTGACATAAGACAGATCAACAGGGAAAAAAAAATAAAATTACGTATGAATGGGGGCCCCATTAAAATATGAGACCCAAGGACAAGGTGGAAAATGAAGTTTATATGCCATCCTGAGCTAAGAAATGGAATAAGGATCTGAGGCATCAAAACAGAGGAGGATAATTCACAGACAATAAGAAGAGCTGATATTTGGTAATTAGATGTTTGCCTTGCCATATATATAGGTCATTCAAATACAAGTTATCCTCATACAGATAGGTCATTCAAATAAAAGTTATCTCTGGTAACATTTCTTTCATTAAACTAGGCCTCTTATTTAAATTCTAGGTAGGTAAGGGAGAGATAAAAGTTTTTCTTAAATCTGCTGAGTCTAGATTGCCTTCAACTCAAAACAATCCACATGCCACAGTCATATTTTGGGGTGATATATTCTGATCCTCTTCATTGTCCAGGGCAACATATTCTCTTACTAATTGAGAGGAATTTAGTTTTCCATTGCATATGAACTATTTTTAACTGCTTTGTCTAGTCTTCAAGTTATAGTCACAGTTTTCTGATATATTACAAAGAGATTCTCTGGACCCAGAAAGAGATCTGAAATGGTGGGGATCCAAACATATTTCTCAGTAGGTAGCATACATAGATCCAGTATGGAGAACTGTGCCAAGGGAGGGGCAAGTGTGATTTTTCTACATTCAGTTTTAAGTCTCTACATATAGAGGTAACTGTGCAGGATTCACAGTTACTTCTTGGAATGGAAAGGTGTGCTATGCATGTGGAATGCACTCTCGTAATTCTAGATAACTTTGTTTGCTCACCCTGTAATAACAAGATCTTAGGTGCTTCTTTGCTATCCTGGCTATCTGGGCTGCTCTCAGAGCACTCACTTGTTCCTTGTTTACTCATTCAACAAATATTTTTTAAGTTATGTTGGCCAATCGAGACTAGTCTATTTTAGCAAACAATTTGCTGTGTGTGTGTCTGGTCATTCCAAATATAAACTACTTGAGGGCATAGATGAGCTTATATCTTCTTTATATTCCCTTACTTTCCCAAATCAATTCTTGGCATGTAGTAAAGCAGGTAATACCAACCTCATTAATTTAGCTTAATTGAAATAACATTGAGAAGGTGTATGGATTTCAACTAAATAAATGCAGGTACTAGAATAACTCATTTCCACAATAACTTGTCAAACACTAGAATTCTGAGCAAATGAAGCCAGGAATGTGAAAGTTTTAATTCTAATGGTACTAATGGAGAGACATTAACAGTGGCCACGTCAGTGTCATGCTTGAAAGAGAAGGCTTATTTTTGGAAAGAAGTGTCCTGGACTTAAATGGAAGCCCCAGAGTCTTTCCTGAATTATTCTTAAAACTATAATCCAGGTAAGAATTTGAAACTAGTAAATAAAGAACTCAGTCAAGTGTCAGATTTCAGGAACAAGAGTTCACTCACAGGACAATTGTAAAACTGTCTGATAACCTTCTTTAGCAGGCTCTTTCAGTTCATTGCCCATATTCGACTCCATGTGGCAAATTTTACCCAAATATAGTCAGATGTTTCAGTGAAGAACCTCAGGTGACCTGAGGCTTCTAAACGAGCCCTTCACAGTTAGGTTAGAGAAGGAGTTACTGGTGCTGTGTTGGGCTCAAAAAACACGGGATGATAGTAGAAAGAAGTGTTGGAGAAGCAGAATTTCCTGACTTTGCTGAGGGCCACCCTGCCTTTTATTTTTTTATATGAGCCTGGTACTTAGAAACACAATGAAGTCTTGGCTTGAGAGAACCTCTCAAAGGTGTATGTTTTCTATTTCAAGATGTGAGTTCCTTCCAATAAGGAGATGAGATCCTTACTCTTATTGCAACATAATTAGAGCAGTGGAAGAGGGTGGAAAGTTTTGAGAAAGGGGATTCCCATGGTGACCCTGCCATCTCCTGCAACATTCCTCCAAGTGTTTGTCTGGATTTGACTTCTAGACATAGAAAGCACCTCTTGCTGATGAGTCTGGATAGAGGAGCCCATAGAAGAGGAAGCATTTTCCAGTTGCTTTAAAGTGCAGCCTTCTTACTTCTCAAGAGCCAGTTATCAACATGCCACCTCAGGATGTGAAAATTACTTGACTCCTAGAAACTCCCGAAGAACTTTTACACTATGTTCTGCCTTTCTTGGCAGCTTCTTAGAGAAATTTTGGCATGGTTTTTCCTCTCTTAAAGGATAAGCTCTTTCTCCTCCATCAGATATTTACTAGGCATCAACAATTGATTTCTTTGCTAACCCACATAACTTTCCGATCTATGGCACATGCCTTTATCTTCAAGATGACTTTTTCTAGAACTTAAGTTTTAAAATATATTCAACTAAATGAAGTCAGGTTAAAAATATCCTAGGGACAACTTAAAGAAGGAAAAAAAAATCAAACTTTTAAAACACCATCCAAGAAGATTTGCGGTGAAGACAAAGCCTTTGTCTTGGTGGTGGCAAGGAAGTATATGAATTGATTTCATGCACAAGCAATCTCAAATTTTATGAACAGGTTGTATTCCAGAACTGTTTGTTTGGAATTTGGAAAGTATTCTCTCATAAAAACAATATGTTGACTAGGGATTAGAATGTCAGGCTAACCCACAAAAGCTTACTTAATTCATGTAGTAGAACCGCAATATGCATTGTCAAACTACCTGAGAATAGGGATTAGGCAGCCTTAAGAGTTAGATGGAAGAAGAATGGCTCTAAGCAAAAATTTAAAACCTGTGGGATATGCCCTTCTGCAACCCTTTCGGAGGACAACCCCTTTCTTCCTCTATTCAATGCCACTCTTGGCAGTCCCAGCACACTCTTAATCTGCCCTAAGGAGCTCATACTCAGGCACCTCACCCATCATTTCATTGAGATTTTAAAGAATCTATCTTCCTTCGTCCCTCAATTTCCAATTTTCTCAGCGTATTTACACTTAGGTGCTAAAAACTAATCAATCAATAAATCAACTAAATCACACTATGGTATGGAAAACCAATGTCTCACAAGTTTTTTTTTTTTTTTTAAGACACTTGTTGAAGCAAATATATAAAGTCAGATAAAATGGTACAAGTATGGCAACTGGAGAGGTGTTGGTTTATAGGCGCCTAAGAAGCATCCTAGAAACAGGTCAACTTGCAACTCCCATCCTGTAACTAAGCGTATTATATAATAATAGCTATAATTATAATTATATATATAAAACATTCTGACTTTTTGAAATTTTTAAAGATTTTATTTACTTATTTTAGAGAGAAAGAGAGTGTGGAGGGGTAGGGGCAAAAGGAGAGAAGAGAGAGTATCCCAAGCAGACTCCGAGCTCAGCGTGGAGAACAACTCAGGGCCTGATCACACCAAGACCCTGAGATAAGGACCTGAGCCAAAACTGAGGTGTTTAACTTACTGTGCCACCCAGGCACCCCCAACTCCTTATTTGAGTTTGCACCACAGATTCATATGCTTCAGCTCTTGGTTCTGGATCCTGGCTCTGACACCTCAAGACCACGTGTAATTTGTTATAAAAAGTATAATGTCTCAGGTTAATTAGCATTACCTCCTGAAACCAAGAGGTCCCAAATCTCAGTGGATTTACATAATAAAAGTTTATTTCTGTTCACACGAAGTCCTGTTGAAGTTGGGCAATTCTTCTCCAATGGGGGAATCAGGAATCGGTAACACCCAGTGCTCTGTCATTTGACTCCTTCAATCTAACTAGTAAAGAAAGAACGTAGAAGACTGGACATATGGCACATAGCTTTTCTGCCTATTTTTGCATTGGCTACAATTTATCACATGGTCCAATTCAACTGCAGGGGAGCCTAGAAATGTGGAGCAGCACTGAAATAGGGTTAATGTTAACTTTCTTCCAGTTTTTGTCCTCAGAGTTAGGTGCTCATCTTTTTCATGATTCTTTTCTATTTAAAACCAAAACTTACTTGAATCTCCAAAGTTCCTTCCCTTTGCTTTTGGATGCAGTGATACCAGTGTGTGTGTGTGTGTGTGTGTGTGTGTGTGTGTGTGTTTGCGCGCGCGCACCCGGTTAATGTATAGCATACTTATGGCAGTGAAATGAGCAGGAAGGCAGGTGGAGGAGGCTAGAGAAGTAGTGTGGAAAACAGGAAGAAATGAGCAACATAGGTAGAAACAGGAAAGGCACAGAAAGGTTATTTGTATATCATGTTTAAATCAGGGACTCTCCTTCTCTAGTCCTTGTTTGTTTGTTTGTTTTAATAGTAGCTAGTAAATCAGTCTTTTTTTTTCTCTGCTAGTAACTTCTTCACATAATTGTTTAGATACAAAACTAAGCCTAAAGGTGCAGAGTCCAAGATGATTAACTCCAGCCCTTTAATTTTTAGAATGGCTATACTGACAAAGCCTAAGTACGAAGGTAACTCTTTATATGATTCATGTTCTCAGAAGAAGTGTACATCAGTGAGAATTATGGAGAAGGAAGCCACCCACTTGATCTCACAATTGTGTCTGTGTGGACCTCCAGGGAATTGCTGCGAATGCCAGTTACTTGTGAAATAGAAAGTGAAGAGTATCTGATAATTTAATGGGTTTACACAGTAGGCCCTGAGTTTGGTTTTATAAATCAGGAAGCACTCAGATTCTTGCTTGAGTGACATTCCTCTGCACTGTCTAATGTGTTCTCATTGTCGAATTACCTAGCCTCAATGTTCTCTGAATGTGGAGGCTACAATTGCTACAATTCTTCTAACTGATTCAAGTTTCTGACTTTACTTTTATTTTTTATTATTGTTTTATTTTATCTTATTTTATTTTATTCTTATTTTTATTTTTAGGGTTTTTTTGTATTTTTTTTGTATATTTTTTTATTGGAGTTCGATTTGCCAACATAGAGTATAACACCCAGTGCTCATCCTGTCAAGTGCCCCCCTCAGTGGCCATCACCCAGTCACCCTATCCCCCCGCCCATGTCCCCTTCCACTACCCCTTGTTCATTTCTCAGAGTTAGGTGTCTTTCATGTTCTGTCACCCTCTCTGATATTTCCCACTCATTTTCTCTCCTCTCCCCTATAAACCCTTTCACTATTTTTATATTCCCTGTATGAGTGAAACCATATAATCTAACTTTACTTTTAAAGCTCAAACATTTTATTTTGTTTTTTTCAAATCTTACCTTTCATTGTAATTTCCATGATCTATTTTAAATTTTCCAACCATAGTTCTCATATTAGCAAAAACAGTCACATGCTACAAACAAGGTATAGACAGCAGGGCTGATACGAGAACACAGAGCAATTGGGATGCCCGGGTGGCTCAGTGGTTGAGCGTCTGACTTTGGCTCAGGGCGTGATCCCAGGGTCTGGGATCGAGTCCCATATCAGGCTCCTTGCAGGGAGCCTGCTTCTCCCTCAGCTTATGTCCCTGCCTCTCTCTCTCACTGTCTGTCAGGAATAAATAAATCTAAAACAAAACAAAACAAAAGAAGACAGAGCAACTGACCTGACTTGGAAAAGAAGAGAAAGCCACATGTGCATGGAGAAACATGTATGGAGTATGGAGTATGGAGATTTTGAGATTTTGTTTTTTGTTTTCCTGAAACTGAAAAGGAAGTCTATCAGCATGCACACAAGTCCCAATCACAAGTATATGAAAACTCAGATGATGAAATGTATGTAACGAAAGCTAACTTCACTATTAACAATACACAGGCTAGGTCTGGGAAGAAAGAATTCTGATTATGTACTGCAGTATGTTACACTTTAGAATTTTTAGGATACCTTTATCTATTTCATTGAATCCTTAGAACAAGCTCATGAGCATGCAAGACATGAACCATCATGCTCATGTCATTGTTGAATGATGTTAGACATCTTTCTGGGGTCACACTCTCCTTAAGTGGTTGAATCAGAAACAGAGCCCACTTTTCTTGCCAGTCCAATTTTCCTTATGCTATAACAACCTGCAGTTTTCTTATCACCATGCTAAGATCCAACTAGGAAAGCTAGCCGCGTGTTGGTTTCTCTAGAGGTGCTAGTTTGCTGATCTTAGGGAGGGTCTTTCTCTGGATCCTCATTCTCTTTCCCTGGAAAGTGGAAATAAGAATATCCACTATTTGGTGAACACATGGAGGAGGTTCACTATCATAGTTAAAAAGCCTCCTTGTCATCCTTGACTCACCCCTCATACACGGTCTTGAGGCAAATCCCATGGCCCTGTATCCCAAGTACTCCTCATTCAACTACTTCGCACCTCTGCCTCTGCCATATGCCTAGCTCGCACTGTTGCTGCAGTCTCCTGACTGATGGCCCTGCTCCCTTTCTCACTGTGCCCCCTCCCAAGTCTGGTTTCCCTGCAGCTAGCAAACCATTCCCTCCCCTGCTCGAAACCTTCCAAGGCTCCCTCCCTATCAGCCTCAGAATAAAATCTTCTACAATGTCTTACAGGATACACTCCTGGGAACATTTTTTATTGCATTTCCGATGAGGTACCCCCCTTAGCTTACCTTCTTTAGTCCCACTTGCCTCTTTCCTATCCCTTAAATGTGACAATCACTCACTGTAAGCATTTGCCACCCCCCTGGGGTTCTTTCCCTGCAAATGTGTACCTGGCTGGCTTCCTACCTCTGGATGGGTCACATTACAAAGATGTCTCTGCAAAGAGCTCTTTAAGACCATCTCATCTAGCTAAGTTGCACCCAAGACACCATCATTTTTTTTCCTTGAGAATTAGGATTTTATTTATTTTATTAATATTTTATTTTATTTTATTTTATTTTATTTTATTTTATTCCAGTGTAGTTAACATACGGTGTTATATGAGTTTCAGGTTCATGCTATAACTTTTATCCTTTGTCACACTTATTACATCAGAAACATTTTTATTCATTCATTTTCATTTTTTCCACTGCAGCATGAGCTTCATGAGGGTAAGGACTTTGTCATTATATTCTCAGTGGCAGGAGTAGTGATTGCCATCTCGCCATATAATAGACTTTTTTTTTTTCATATAATAGACTTTTAATAAATATTTACTCAGTGGGTAAATCTGTTGAATAAATGAGTGACCGATGGGGTAAGCCACCTGGGTCTTAGTATGGCTTCTATTTCTTAGCTAGATGATGTAAAGTCTGTTATTTAACTTCCTTAGCCTCAGTTTTCACATCTGTAAAATAGCAACTATGATAGTCTCTGCCTCATAGTTTGCTATGAATATTAAGTGAAGTGATTCACATGAATTGTTTCACAGATGGACATTCAAAACTTTTTGACTACTATCAACTTGGCTACCCACGGATAAAAATGCATGGATAAATGCAATTTTGTTATTCTCAGTAAAACTGTGCCCATCCATTTTGAACATGCAATCAATGGAATGAATGACTCAGCTCTTAATTCAAGCTGTGCTGAAGCTTGGACCTCAATTTTTTGAGATTGCACAATGCCTTTCAATAGAAAATGTGACAAAAACATGTTCAGGTTTTGTAGGCTGCCTTTGTTTGCACCGTCTCTGTCAATAAATGGCTTTCTTTTCAGAGATCTGGCTACAGGCTGCTGAATCTTTCGTTTCACCTGGTTTAACATCTAGTGCCAGGAGGGCCTTGTGTTAGATTTTGGGAAGAGGTTTTGTGAAAGCAGGATTACACCCATTTGCTTGAGTAGAGGGCTGCACCTGGGCTTGAAGCCAGGCATGCTGGGAACAATGGTCCAATTTGCTTTCCTAAGCTTCTGGCTTTGTGGGCTTTGTTAGAAAAGCCCAGAATCACTTCACACTTCTGTGGCCTAGGCCTGGCCCTGGACTGCCCTCTGGATGCTCAGCCTGGTGGTGCTGCTGACTCATTCAGAGGCTAAGGATGGATGGCTCCTGCCACTTCCCCTGCTGTCACAGGGGCTCAGGTATTTCATGGGCTGGGGCTGTTCCTCTGGCAAAGCTGTAAAGACCAGCTTCATGGCTGAGGATGTTAACAGAGGGAGAAGTTCCCTGGAAACATTTTGGGAAGTTAATAAAAGTTTATCAGAGAGAAACCAAGCTTGGACTTTTTATTTAATAGATCCACAGTCAGGCCCAGGTACCCATTGTTGCCATTGTCTTCATCCTCCACCTCCTCTTTCCTCTTCATCTCCTCCTCTTTCTTCTCCTTTTTTTGTTTTTTAATATTTTATTTATTTATTCATGAGAGACACAGAGAGAGAGAGAGAGAGACAGGTAGAGGGAGAAGCAGGCTCCATGCAGGGAGCCCAATGTGGGACTCCATCCCGGGACTCCAGGATCATGACCTGAGCCAAAGGCAGACGCTTAACTGCTGAGCCACCCAGGTGTTCCTCTTCTCCCTTTTTATATATATTATTGACATACAGTTAACATAAATGAAATGCATGTATCTTGAAATTCAGTTTAATTAATTTTAACAATTGCATACATCCATATAATTACTTTCCAAAAGAGATATAAAATATTTCTATCACCACAGGAAGTTCCTTTTCTAGAAAATTCCATTTCCTCTAACCTCCTCTCTCCCAATTTCCAATTCTGTTCACTGATTTCCCCAGTCTGTTCTTGGGTTTTATATAATGAATCCTAAGGTAAGTACAGTTTTGTGTCAGGCTTCTTTTGTTCAGTATGTTATTTTGGGAAGGATTCATCCACGTTGTATATGGCAATAGATAGTTTCTTTCTTAATTGCTGTCTAGTAGCCCATTGCTTAAACCACAGATTTTTATTTTGCTTTAATATTTAGATTATTTTCAGTTTTTGACTATTATGAATAAGTCTGCTATAAACTTTCTTATACACTCCTTTGTGTGAACATAAGTTTTTGTTTCTCTTTGGCAAATACCTATGAAGAAAATGTCTGGCTAATATGATAGACATATTCAAATTCATTAAAAATCACAAAATAAAAAAAAATTAAAAGTTTATAAAAAAATCATTAGATACTTTTCCAAAATGAGTGCATCATGTTATACTCTCAATAGTAGTGCAAGAGAGTTCCAGTTGCTCCATACCCTCAACAACATTTGGTGTTGTTAAATGTTTTTAATATAATTAAAATGTTGAATATGTTTTTGTCTATTCATTGGTGATTTACAATATCCTATTCGTTGAAGTGTCTGTTCACATCATCTGGACCTTTTTAATGGGGTTCTTTGTCTTTTTTATTATTCATTTTTATGAGTCCTTGTATGTCCTAGGTAGAAGTTTTTGTCAGATGTAGGTTACAAATATTTTTCCCAGGCCGTAGCTTTTCATTTTTTAAAGATTGCTTTTGACAAGTAGACATTTCTAATCTTGATTGTTTAATTTACCAATTTTTCTTTTATAATTAATGATGTTGCAGGATTGTTTAAAGAGACTTTTATTTCCATGAAATTATGAAAATATTCATCTATTCTTTTTCTAGAGGTTTCACAGGTTAAGATTCTGATCAATTTGAGTGTGTGTGTGTGTGTGTGTGTGTGTGTGTGTGTGTGTGAGAAATGTGCTAGGAGGTAGAGATTCAGATATTTGTATGGAAAGTAGCAATTGCTAGGACTTGAGTTAATCTGATGCCTTGGTTTTCTGCATTTTTAGTAATCACTCTAGATAGTTCTGATACAGAGAACTCAAGGATTATTTCATATTCAAGGAAATATTCAAGGGAGAGTGAATGGATGTCGATTTTGCTTTTTTATGGGAGAAAATTCTTAGCTGTGTAATAATAATATTATCAATAAACACAGGAGAGATTAAATTTTACTAAGCTTTTGCTGCTTTACTTCAATTATGATGAACACTTTATATACCTGATTTAATCTTTATAACAGTCATATGAAGTATATATTATTACTTATACATGAAGACAGAAAGGCTCAGAAACCTTAATTCATTTGTCCAAAGAGGCTCTTTAGTAAATAGTGAAGCCAAAATTCAAACTCTGGTTTTTTGACTCTAGAGCCATTCCTGTAATCACCATGGTCTCTGCCTTCTTCTATGGTGTATTGACATTGTTTCACTGCTTATGACACATGTAACGATTCCTGGATGCAATGGTTCTCAAATATTCTTCTTTCAGATCTAATTTATACTCTTAAAATTTATTGAGGACATCAGAGACCTTTTATTATATGAATAATATTCTTTTACTTTATTGTATTAGAAATTAAAACAGAAATTTTCAAAATGTTTATTTATTTATTATTTATTTGGTGGTCAACTTATTTAAAAAATAATAGTAACAACTCTATCACAGGGTAGCACACATAACATTTTAATGAAAAGTATTTCCCACCTAATGAGAAGAGTGGTATTCTATATTTTTTCAAATCTCCTCAATGTCTATTTTAACAGAAGATATCTATATTCTCATATCTGCTTTCATCCAGTCTGTTGAGATATGATCTTTTTGTTGAAGTACCGTATATGAAGAAATTGATGACATATATACATGGTTAGAAAAAGCAATATTTAACTGCCTTTTAAGATAATTATGGCTATTCTTTGATACTACATCAAATCTCAGCAAATGATGGTGTCCTAAATATTAAAGGATACTTAAATTTGAAATCTGAAACCATAGTTCATATCAGTGAGCTTTTTGTACTCAGTTCAGGTGACTATTTTATTCATGAATGAAAGTGTAGCAACATGCATTGGCATTCAGAAAATCTCACTTAACTGAGTTATAGGGATTCTGGTGGACATGAAAATGCACTGCTGAGCTCTCTTACTGCAGGGAATAGAACTGACTCACAGCATCTGCTTCTGCCTTTCTGGATCCACCACTACATCTGAACAAAGGTCAAGCTTCCCACGGCTGCTCCCAGCCAAGGAGGAACAAGCATAGTGGAAGCACTAATGCAGTCCCAGACCTGCGAGATGCAAACCTGCTTAAGCTGGTGATACCAACTCCAGAATCTGCCATCAGCTTGTCAGAAACATTTCTGAAACTGCACTGCAGTCTGAAACTTCTTACCCTAACCACTTTCCTTCTTCCCTCCCTCCTTCACAGATGTCAAACCTCCACTATGGCCTAAAGGCTTTACGTGCCTTCTCTGGCTTTTTCTCTTTACCCTTCAGAGGCATTTCTATCAATAACTCTCTTGAATGTCTAATTTCATTTTAGCATCTGCTTTTTAGGGGACTAGAACTAATACACAGATCTCTAAATGTTGGCACATTTTATCACAGAATATCAAACTTATATTTGTAAATATCACCACTGATCTCATCAGGAAAGTCTTTAGGAGAAGCTCTCAAGTACAAAGTGGAAGATACAAGGGTTTTTTTTTTTCCCCAAAATTCTAATTTTTCACTTGAAAACTTGAATTTTATCATATGCAACATATACTATCAGTTGTTTTCCTTGAAGTAGCAGGCTTACTCTATTCAATTATGTGAAAATTTCTGCCAAATTCCTAAGTCTTAATAGCTATAGTATACTTGTCAGTGGTTCTTTCTGGGAAAAAAATTGGCTAGTTCAGCTCACAATTGAGAAAAACAAGAAATTTTCCCTGAGAAAAATCACTGGTCTACAGAATGCAGCAGAAATGCTTTCAATCCATCCATGGCATTTCATCACTCAGAATATTAGAAAGGCAAGTCTTAAGGGTCACGATTTAATAAAATTAATATTTTTTACTGCTTTCTCAGAGACATTCCTAAATGGAACTGACACTATATTTCCTGCAAGTGCCTGGCAGTGAAGAATATAATGACCACTAATACTGTTTGTTGCCAACTGACTTGATTTAGCTCTGACCCAAGTCATTTTACCCATCATTGTTTTTGCTCTATTGGTGCAAAAGTCAACAGTAAGAAAGGCAAATGACACCTTTATATGGTATAAAATAGTTTTGAGCTCACAGACCCCCTAGAAGGTCTATGGAGCCCCTATACAGGCTTTACTTTGAGAACCATTTAATGGAAACATCAAACATTTACTGTGCACAGCAAGTATAGTACATCTTTCAAGGCCCTGAGGATGCATAGATGGACAGCACCAAGTGCCTGCCCTCAAAGAGCTCTCTGGCTTTTTAAAAGAGGACACAAGATATTAAATAAGTAGATCAGAATTAGTGGAGTATGCTATGGAAAAGAGACAAAGGTGTTTTGGTTCTATCTATAAGGGTCAGAGGAGGATATGATTCTTGAGGCAAGACTTGAAGATTAAAAAGTGGTTTATTCAAAAAATCAAGAAGGAAAGCACTCTTGGAGGAGAAAATAGCATAATGCAAAGGCATTAAGGCATGTCAGAAGGTGCTGGTTTTACAACTATCTTGACCTAAAAAAACAGCAAATATATTATTTTAATCTACCTCCAAGATCCCAGAACGTTTAGTTATATATTTTGCTAGAATTTTCATTTCTGTATTACTACTCAGCTAGTAGACCACTGGATGGTGTCTCTTTGTGCCAGGTACAGTGGCAAACACAGCTTTATATCATAGCACTTACATTCTCCCTCATGGTAGCTATTTCTTAATCATTTCTTGGAATACTATTTTTTTGTTTTTATTTTTAAATAGGACACATCTGAATATTTATTTCCCTAGCCATTAAAATGAAACCATTTGAATTATATTGTCCTCACATACATGAAGCACAAATGTCCACATTCTTCAGTAGCTCAAATCTGGTTTATTTAATATGTGTAAAACTATGAATCTTAAAGTCCAAGCCCTTGTTTTTTCAAACATGCTTATGATTTACTAAACCACAAAGAAAGTGGATACTTTAGATCAGAAACCGACAGTGCAAATAAATGTATTAGTGTGGTGTGTATTGAATGTTTATTTATGTAAACTCAAGATTACTAGGGAGAGTTCACCAAACAAATCACTATGATTCAGATGTTTCCTAACAACCACCTGGGGGAGGAGTGTGATCTGCTCATTTAATCTTAATCACTGGCAATCAGGGACATTTGACAACTGGGAAATATCACACAAATTATTAGAAGAGCAATTATAAAATATAATAAATAATAGAAATATAGTCTTCCCTTGCCAGGGAGTTATACACAACTGCTTAAAATATTTGAAGATCTTTTCACATCCCTTCCCAAGCCATCAAGCTCAAATCCAAGTTGTATTATTATTATTTTTTTTAAGAGGGAGAGAGAAAAGGAGGGGCAGAAGAGGCAGAGAGAGAGGGAGAGACAATCTTAAGGAGGCCTCATGTGGAACTTGATTTCACAACCCTGAGATCATGACCTGAGCCAAAATCAAGAGTCAGACACTTAACTAACCGAGCCACCCAGACACACCCAAGTTGCATTTTTAACTAAAATCCTGTCTAAGATATCCACAGCTCTTATAGACCAAATGTTTTATATGCAAAAAAAGTGAATAGATATTAATACTGAGATTTGCCCATTCAATTTTTTGTATGTCCTCAACATCTGGTGTCTAGGTAGAAGCTTTGTAGTCTCTCTTTACAAACCTATCAATATTTCTTGACCAAGAATTTTCCAAGTGTTGTGTCACCTTAGTAATTATGTGAGAGAAGATTAGAAATTAAAACAAGAAGAATTTGTTCCATGAGCTCAAATCCCCAACTCTGAGGCTTAGGATGGTCTCTTTGCTCTCCTCCCTATTCTAAATATTTTTATGCAAGTGGAATTTTATTAAGATAAACAATAACAGTAGGGAATAAGTGGGGGAAACAAGCCATATGAAGGCAGTCTGAGAGTGCATGAAAAAGTATATGAAAAAGAGAAGGGTAGGCAACTTGCTCTAACAATGGCTCCAAAATTCTCAGTGGCATTTTTTGGATGTAACACCAAAAACACAGGTAACAAAAGCAAAAATAAACAAGTGGACTATACATCAAACTTAAAAAAAAAAATTGCATTTGCACAGCAAAGGAAACAATCAGCAAAACAAAACAGAATGGGAGAAAATATTTACATACCATACATCTGAGAAGGGAGTAATATCCAAAATATATAAGGAAGTCACACAACCTAAGAGTACAATACTAAATAATTCAATTTAAAAATGAGCCAATGGGCAGCCCAGGTGGCTCAGTGGTTTAGAGCCGCCTTCAGCCCAGGACCTGATCCTAGAGACCCAGGATGGAGTCCCATGTCCGGCTCCCTGCATGGAGCCTGCTTCTCCCTCTGCCTGTGTCTCTGCCTCTCTCTCTCTCTCTCTCTCTCTCTCTCTTATGAATAAATAAATAAAATCTTTAAAAAAATAAAATAAATAAAATAAAAATGGGCAAAGGACCTAGATAGACATTTTTCCAAGGAAGACATAACAAATGACCCACAGGTGTATGAAAAGGTGTTCCACATCACCTTGGGTGTTGGGAAATACAAATCAAAACCACAATGAGATATCACCTCACACTTTGTAAGACAGCTATTATCAAAAAGTCAAAAGATAGTACGCATTACGGAGGACGCGGAGAAAAGAGAAGTCTTCCACACTGTCGGTGGGAGTATGAATTGGTGCAGCCGCTGTGGAAAACAGTATAGAGCTTCCTCCAAAAGTTAAAAATAGAACTACATGTGATCTAGGAATCCTTCTTCTGGCTATGCATCTGAAGGAAATGAAATCAATATTTCAAAGAGATATTTGCACTCCTAGATTCCTTATAGCATTACTCAATAGAGCCAAGATGTGAAAACAACCTATGTGTCTATCGGATCAATGGGTAAAGAAAATGTGATATATAGAGATATAGATACAGATATATATATATATATATATATATATATATATATATATATATAAACTCAGCCTTAAAAAGAAGGAAATACTGCCATTTGTGACAGTATGGGATGAACCTGGAGGACATTATGTGAAGTGAAATAAGCCAGGGACAGACAAATACGGTATGATCTCACTTATATGTGGAATCTAAAAAAAGCTGACCTCATAAAAGAGACAGTAAAGTGGTGGTTGCCCGAGTTGGAGTGTGGGGGAAATAAGGGAGATGCTGGTCAAAGGGTACAAACTTTCAGTCAAGGATGAATAAGTTCTGGGGACCTGGGTACAGCATGATGAATATAGTTAACAATACTGTATTGTGTACTTGAAATTTGCTAGGAGTGGCCCTAAGTGTTCTCAGCACACACACAGAGAAAGGTAGCCATGTAGAATGACATCTGTGCTATTAAGTTGATTATAATTATTTCACAGTGTACACATATATCAATGCATCACATTGCATACCTTAAATATATACAATTTGTATTTGCCAATCATACCTCAATAAGGCTAGGGGAGGGAAATCTTAGCAGCTTAATAAATTGAAATTTATTTCCCACACTGGCTGGAATCCTTCCACCTAGTGGCTTCACCATATCCTAGTGCTCTGGATTCTCTGCCTTTTTTTTTTTTTTTTTTTAATGAATTGGAAACAGGTTTAATATAAAATGTTGATATTCAATGCATTATTTCCACATGAATTTAGGAAAATGAATTTTAAACAGTCTTCAAAACATGATAAAGGACAGTGGTACCTTTGAAAAACATACAAACAAAAAAGTTAAGAAGTCACAAGAAGATGTATTACATACTTGCTTTCTCAAAATTAGATATACAAATAATAGTCATTTTAAAAAATACCCTCCCATACACACACAAATTGGGAATGAAGACATGTAATTATAACCATCTTTATAAGAAATCCCCAAAAGACAAATATCTTTAACAATATAAAGATGGTGACAAGATTAACAAAAACTCAAAAAGGCAGAGAATCCAGAAAGGGTAAGAGGGTTAGAGAATCCCTTGTGAGGTTTTGGAGTCCAGGCCTGGAGATGATACTGTTCATTTGTGTTCCTACACCATTGATTGGATCTAAGTTGTAAGGCCCCACCTAACTGCAGGAGGGGTTGGAAAATACGGTCTGGTTGTATGCCTTGGAAGAGATCAAACCAGAATCTGGTGACCACCTAGCTTTGTCTCTAGCCACACTCATCAGTTTGTTCTTAGTGATAGTTATCGGCATTATGGGTAGATTGCATGTCTTAATGCTTCAAATCTATCCTAGTGGGTACTCATAATTTTGCTTATTCACTCAAAAGCTATTATCAAACATCACTCTGAGCAAGACTTTGGACAAGGTGCTCAGTATGCAACACTAAGCACAGCATATAACACAGAGAGCTATCACAGTCCCTGCCTTCAGGAGCTTATGGTCTCCTACTAGCAGACACATCTACTTCCTCATCAGCTCTCTTCATTCATCCCTAAGTTGCTGACAGTGTAGGAATAGGAAGGAGGGGAAGGCAAGCACTTGTCCTAACTGACTATCCCAGCGGTTGTCCTAGCCATAGGTATGTATATCAATTTGTCCACTATATAGCCATCTCAGGGATAATCCAGAAGGACATGTAACTTGTATATTATGGCCCTTCATTTTTTATAAACTGCTTTCATATACAGGTGAAGAGGACTTGGAACTAGCTGTGCAATGTTAGGCAAATGACTTAAGCAATCAAGGTTAATTTTTGATCTATAAAATGAGAGTAAAAATAGGACCTACCTCTTAGGGTAAGAGTGAAATGAAATTATATTGGTGACGTGGCTAACAGAATACCCAACCCACTGTAATAAAAAATGTGATTTGACTAGTGTTGTCATTTTTGTTGAACTTATAAAACAACCCTATGAAATAGATTCTAATTTATGGATGAGAAAAACTATAGTTCAGAGAAGTTAAGTATCTAGAATTAGATTGCACTGTTTAGTAATCACAGGGCCAGGATTATTCCTAGGTTAGTGGCCTTTCATTGATCCATGATTCCTTGTACGGTCTATAAGTTATAAAATACTTTTGAGGACCATTTACTTTATCCTATATTAAAAAGAAACTGGGGTGACCCCTGTAATACAATGGAAAGATAATAAGCATTACATCCTTGGGGCAAACCTGCCATGACAGTTTTTATAAGCATTAAACTTGAGTTTACAGGCAGCATATGATCAAAACACCTACACCTTGCTGTTTTGGGGTAAAGGATGCTGTAGTTTACAGATGGTATGGAAAGAGAAGAGTGAGTATAAGATTTGGAGGGCCTGAGTTCTAATAATTGTTCCACGGGTGGCCAGCTGTAGGAATTGAGATAAATCACATCTTGTCTCCTCCATTTCTCATTTGTAAAATTGGCTTCTGGAATTTGATGTAGTTACTAAGGACCCTGACAATATAGCATAAAGCAGATTAACTGATGAGTCAGAAGACAATGAAAACATAGCATTTTGACCAGGCAGGGGCCTGAGCAGCTCCCCCAAGTGCTAACACCTGAAAATCAGCACAACAGGCCCCTTCCCCAGAAGACCAGCTAGACGGACAAGTTCCAGAGGAAGTCAAGGGACTTAAAGTATACAGAATCAGAAGATACTCCCCGGTGTTTTTTTGTTTTTTGTTTTGTTTTGTTTTGCTTTTCGATTTCTGTTTGCTTCCCCCACCCTTTTTTTCCTTTCTTTCTTTTTCTTCTCTTTTTTTTCTTTTTTCTTCCTTTTTTCTTTTTTCTTTTTCTCTTTTCTTTCCTTCTTTCTCTCCTCTCTTTTTCTCCTTTTCCCAATACAACTTGGTTTTGGCCACTCTGCACTGAGCAAAATGACTAGAAGGAAAACCTCACCTCAAAAGAAAGAATCAGAAAAGTCCTCTCTCCCACAGAGTTACAAAATCTGGATTACAATTCAATGTCAGAAAGCCAATTCAGAAGCACTATTATACAGCTACTGGTGGCTCTAGAAAAAAGCATAAAGGACTCAAGAGACTTCATGACTGAAGAATTTAGATCTAATCAGGCAGAAATTAAAAATCAATTGAATGAGATGCAAGCCAAACTAGAAGTCCTAACGACAAGGCTTAACGAGGTGGAAGAACGAGTGAGTGACATAGAAGACAACTTGATGGCAAAGAGAGAAACTGAGGAAAAAAGAGACAAACAAGTAAAAGACCATGGGGATAGATTAAGGGAAATAAGTGACAGCCTGAGGAAGAAAAACCTACATTTAATTGGGGTTCCCGAGGGTGCCAAAAGGGACAGAGGTCCAGAATATGTATTTGAACAAATCCTAGCTGAAAACTTTCCTATCTGGGAAGGGAAACAGGCATTCAGATCCAGGAAATAGAGAGATCCCCCCCTAAAATCAATAAAAACCCTTCAACACCTCGACATTTAATAGTTAAGCTTGAAAATTCCAAAGATAAAGAGAAGATCCTTAAAGCAGCAAGAGACAAGAAATCCCTGACTTTTATGGGAAGGAGTATTAGGGTAACAGCAGACCTCTCCACAGAGACCTGGCAGGCCAGAAAGGGCTGGCAGGATATATTCAGGGTCCTAAATGAGAAGAACATGCAACCAAGAATACTTTATCCAGCAAGGCTCTCATTCAGAATGGAAGGAGAGATAAAGAGCTTCCAAGACAGGCAGGAACTGAAAGAATATGTGACCTCCAAACCAGCTCTGCAAGAAATTTTAAGGGGGACTCTTAAAATTCCCCTTTAAGAAGAAGTCCAGTGGAACAATCCACAAAAACAAGGACTGAATAGATATCATGGTGACACTAAACTCATATCTGTCAATAGTAACTCTGAACGTGAACGGGCTTAATGACCCCATCAAAAGGCGCAGGGTTTCAGACTGGATAAAAAAGCAGGACCCATCTATTTGCTGTCTACAAGAGACTCATTTTAGACAGAAGGACACCTACAGCCTGAAAATAAAAGGTTGGAGAACCATTTACCATTCAAATGGTCCTCAAAAGAAAGCAGGGGTAGCCATCCTTATATCAGATAAACTAAAATTTACCCCGAAGACTGTAGTGAGAGATGAAGAGGGACACTATCTCATACTTAAAGGATCTATCCAACAAGAGGACTTAACAATCCTCAATATATATGCCCGAATGTGGGAGCTGCCAGATATATCAATCAATTAATAACCAAAGTTAAGACATACTTAGATAATAATACACTTATACTTGGTGACTTCAATCTAGCGCTTTCTACACTTGATAGGTCTTCTAAACACAACATCTCGAAAGAAACAAGAGCTTTAAATGATACACTGGACCAGATAGATTTCACAGATATCTACAGAACTTTACATCCAAACTCAACTGAATACACATTCTTCTCAAGTGCACATGGAACTTTCTCCAGAATAGACCACATACTGGGTCACAAATTGGGTCTGAACCGATACCAAAAGATTGGGATCGTCCCCTGCATATTCTCAGACCTTAGTGCCTTAAAATTAGAACTAAATCACAACAAGAAGTTTGGAAGGACCTCAAACACGTGGAGGTTAAGGACCATCCCACTAAAAGATGAAAGGGTCAGCCAGGAAATTAAGGAAGAATTAAAAAGATTCATGGAAACTAATGAGAATGAAGATACAACGATTCAAAATCTTTGGGATGCAGCAAAAGCAGTCCTGAGGGGGAAATACATCGCAATACAAGCATCCATTCAAAAACTGGAAAGAACTCAAATACAAAAGCTAACCTTACACATAAAGGAGCTAGAGAAAAAAACAGCAAATAGATCCTACACCCAGAAGAAGAGAGTTAATAAAGATTTGAGCAGAACTCAACAAAATCGAGCCCAGAAGAACTGTGGAACAGATCAACAAAACCAGGAGTTGGTTCTTTGAAAGAATTAATAAGATAGATAAACCATTAGCCAGCCTTATTAAAAAGAAGAGAGAGAAGACTCAAATTAATAAAATCATGAATGAGAAAGGAGAGATTACTACCAACACCAAGGAAATAAAACGATTTAAAAAACATTATGAACAGCTATACACCAATAATTTAGGCAATCTAGAAGAAATGGATGCATTTCCGGAATGCCACAAACTACCAAAACTGGAACAGGAAGAAAGAGAAGACCTGAACAGGCCAATAACCAGGGAGGAAATTGAAGCAGTCATCAAAAACCTCCCAAGACACAAGAGTCCAGGGTCAGATGGCTTCCCAGGATAATTCTATCATGCGTTTAAAGAAGAAACCATACCTATTCTACTAAAGCTGTTTGGAAAGATAGAAAGTGATGGAGTACTTCCAAATTCATTCTATGAGGCCAGCATCACCTTAATTCCAAAACTAGACAAAGACCACACCAAAAAGGAGAATTACAGACCGATATCCCTGATGAACATGGATGCAAAAATTCTCAACAAGATACTAGCCAATAGGATCCAACAGTACATTAAAAAAATTATTCATCATGACCAAGTAGGATTTATCCCGGGACACAAGGCTGGTTCAACACTCATAAAACCATCAATGTGATTCATCATATCAGCAAGAGAAAAACCAAGAACCATATGATCCTCTCATTAGATGCAAAGAAAGCATTTGACAAAATACAACATCCATTCCTGATCAAAACCCTTCAGAGTGTTGGGATAGAGGAAACATTCCTTAACATCTTAAAAGCCATCTACGAAAAGCCCACAGCAAATATCATTCTCAAAGGGGAAGCACTGGGAGCCTTTCCCCTAAGATCAGGAACAAGACAGGGATGTCCACTCTCACCACTGCTGTTCAACATAGTTCTGGAAGTCCTCGCCTCAGCAATCAGACAACAAAAAGACATTAAAGGCATTCAAATTGGCAAAGAAGAAGTCAAACTCTCCCTCTTCGCCAATGACATGATACTCTACATAGAAAACCCAAAAGCCTCCACCCCAAGATTGCTAGAACTCATACAGCAATTTGGTAGCGTGGCAGGATACAAAATCAATGCCCAGAAGTCAGTGGCATTTCTATACACTAACAATGAGACTGAAGAAAGAGAAATTAAGGAGTCAATCCCATTTACGATTGCACCCAAAAGCATAAGATACCTAGGAATAAACCTAACCAAAGAGGTAAAGGATCTATACCCTAAAAACTATAGAACGCTTCTGAAAGAAATTGAGGAAGACACAAAGAGATGGAAAAATATTCCATGCTCACGGATTGGCAGAATTAATATTGTGAAAATGTCAATGTTACCCAGGGCAATTTACACGTTTGATGCAATCCCTATCAAAATACCATGGACTTTCTTCAGAGAGTTGGAACAAATTATTTTAAGATTTGTGTGGAATCAGAAAAGACCCTGAATAGCCAGGGGAATTTTAAAAAAGAAAACCATAGCTGGGGGCCTCACAATGCCAGATTTCAGGTTGTATTACAAAGCTGTGGTCATCAAGACAGTGTGGTACTGGCACAAAAACAGACACATAGATCAATGGAATAGAATAGAGAACCCAGAAGTGGACCCTCAACTTTATGGTCAACTATTATTCGATAAAGGAGGAAAGACTATCCACTGGAAGACAGACAGCCTCTTCAATAAATGGTGCTGGGAAAATTGGACATCCACATGCAGAAGGATGAAACTAGACCACTCTCTTGCACCAGACACAAAGATAAACTCAAAACGGATGAAAGATCTAAATGTGAGACAAGATTCCATGAAAATCCTAGAGGAGAACACAGGCCACACCCTTTTTGAACTCGGCCACAGTAACTTCCTGCAAGATACATCCACGAAGGCAAAAGAAACAAAAGCAAAAATGAACTATTGGGACTTCATCAAGATAAGAAGCTTTTGCACAGCAAAGGATACAGTCAACAAAACTACAAGACAACCTACAGAATGGGAGAAGATATTTGCAAATGACACATCAGATAAAGGGATAGTTTCCAAGATCTATAAAGAACTTATTAAACTCAACAGCAAAGAAACAAACAATCCAATCATGAAATGGGCAAAAGACATGAAGAGAAATCTCACAGAGGAAGACATAGACATGGCCAACATGCACATGAGAAAATGCTCTGCATCACTTGCCATCAGGGAAATACAAATCAAAACCACAATGAGATACCACCTCACACCAGTGAGAATGGGGAAAATTAACAAGGCAGGAAACCACAAATGTTGGAGAGGATGCGGAGAAAAGGGAACCCTCTTACACTGTTGGTGGGAATGTGAACTGGTGCAGCCACTCTGGAAAACTGTGTGGAGGTTCCTCAAAGAGTTAAAAATAGACCTGCCCTATGACCCAGAAATTGTACTGTTGGGGATTTACCCCAAAGATACAGATGCAATGAAACGCCGGGACACCTGCACCCCAATGTTTCTAGCAATGTCCACAATAGCCAAACTGTGGAAGGAGCCTCGGTGTCCATTGAAAGATGAATGGATAAAGAAGATGTGGTTTATGTATACAATGGAATATTACTCAGCCATTAGAAACGACAAATACCCACCATTTGCTTCAACGTGGATGGACCTGGAAGGTATTATGCTGAGTGAAATAAGTCAATCGGAGAAGGGCAAACATTATATGTTCTCATTCATTTGGGGAATGTAAATAATAGTGAAAGGGAATAGAAGGAAAGGGAGAAGAAATGGGTAGGAAATATCAGAAAGGGAGACAGAACATAAAGACTCCTAACTCTACTAAATGAACTAGGGGTGGTGGAAGGGGAGGAGGGCGGGCGGGGGGGCGGGTGAATGGGTGATGGACACTGAGGGGGGCACTTGACGGGATGAGCACTGGGTGTTATTCTGTATGTTGGCAATTTGAACACCAATAAAAAATAAATTTATTATTAAAAAAACATAGCATTTTGGAACTAGAAGTAAAGTGAAGTTATCTTTAGAATCAGACTGCTGAATCCAAGTCCCCTGATGCTAGTCCACTTGCTGTTTGGAGAGTTTAAATCCTTCAGCATTCAGCTAAGAGGGAGAGTCTGAAACGTCTCTGTTGCCATGGCAGAGACTATTCTGAAGATATAAATTGTGTCTGTATTGAGGGTCCAGTTACGAACAGACCAAGGTTCACATCCTACAACTATCCCTGTGTCCCCACAGAAACAGACATGGTGTTGGTAAATCTGTGAATGAACTTTTATAACTTGTTATCCTCTAACAACGTCTTTGTGGTCATCATAGAGACTTTTACTTCCTTTACTAAAAAGACTAGAGAATAATATTCTTATAATCCCCCCAACCCTTTATTAGTGTATCTTTCTAAAAGAAAAAAGAATCTTACTGATTCTAAGATTAGGGTGGAGATTCTGAAATGATACAGCTAACATTTCGATCAAAATGCTATAGGTCAGTAAGAGTTCATAGTATCTTTTTCTTCTGCAAAATCAAGTTGGCAAAAAAATTGCTGAGGAATCTAAAGACCTGAAGTAAAAAATAGTTCATTAAAAATGACATTATTATAGATTTGTTTAGAGAATTTTTTAAAGGTCAGATATTTATCTTATGGTTAATATTTCAACCAACTTATCTTTACCTCTGAAGAAGAAGGCAGGGAGATGGCCGTGAGGAGGAATTTGTCACAGAGGAGGGATAGGCTTTGTCACATTCCTGATACTACCCTCTTTTCACCAACTGCATTTGGTACATTCATCTTGAATTTGCTTTGGTTTGGAAAAAAAAAATCTCTGTGAAGGATTTTATTGTCAGAGTTTCAATAGAGAGGCAGTGAATGTTGGGGGATAAATATAATCAGCTACACAAATAATTTAAACTTAATCTGAATTTCAGTTGCCTAATTTGTAAAAAGACTAGAACAGAGATACTTGCCTCTCAGGATTGTCATGGGACTTCAACAAGAAATAAGCCAAAAAGTGCCTGGGACTTAGCTGGATTCAATCATTGTCAGTTCCTTTCCTCCCTAATAATATTAGCTTCCATTAGTTGCACACGTCTGGGCCATCATCTGTGCTTTAACACTTTCCATGAATCATCTCATTAATTGCTCAAAACATGAGGAAGCTAAAGCTTTTGAAAATTAAATCCAGTCTCAAGGTCACCAGGTCAGGAAGTGTCATGAAGTCAGTTTTCTAATTCAGATGTCCCTGACACTAGAGGCCACGCTCTTGATCAACATGTATATTTACTTCCTGTTGCTGCCGTAACAAATTACCGCAGACTTAGTGGTTTCAACAGCACAAATTTATTCTCCTACAGTTCTGGATGTCAGAAATCCAAAGTCAGTATCAGTGGCCTAAAGACAAGGCATTAGCAAAGCTGGTTCCTTTGGGAGCCTCCAGGACAAAACCCATGACTGGCCTCATCTAGCTCCTGGAGGCTGCTGGCATTCTTCATGTGTTCCCCTCTTTTATCCTTAAAGCTGGGACGCATCTTGCTTCCATTGTCCCATCACCTTCTTCTGTGGTCAAATCTCCTTCTGTGTCCCTCCTTTAGGATACTTGTGATTACATTTAGGGCACACCCTGATAATCCAGGATAATCTCATCTCAAGATCCTTAATTTAATTACATCTCCAAAGTCCCTTTTGCCATATGAGGTGACATTCACAAATTCCAGGGATCAGCACCTGGATATCTACCTCACCGTGTTACCTTATTTCCTTCTCTGTTCCTGTTATAGGGTAACCAAGCTTTACTTTTATCTTCTAATTGTGATGTCCTATTTGGGGTAACAACTCCATTGCTTGACAGATTTGTTAAAAAAAAAAGAGAGAACTTGGCTTGGTGGGAGGTGGCAAGATCCACACACAGGAAGAATTTAGATAGGACAGGTGGGTTCTTGTTATTCAGTGGGGTTAAAGACTTCCTGGGTAGCAAGCACTCTTGCTCATAGCTCAGCAGGTGAGAAAACCAGATTTGACTCAGTTCAACCCCCCAAAAGTCTAAATGTATGATTCCTCCCTGACTCATGATAAAAATGGGCCAAAGTGAATTTGGACATCTGGAGACATGGCAAAGACAGGCTCTAAGATTACCTTCTTTTCCTGAAACTTAAATTTTTCTCCTCAATTCTCTGTTCATATTTCTGGGAAGCTTTGTTAATGGCAGAAGCAGGGTCTTGAAGTCCTTGTGATTCACTACAGACATATCATTCTATAATTTTTATACCTATTTGTCATTATTTATTCATCACTCTTCTTATTTATTCATAGTTGAACATAAACACAAAGAGTTTCATATAATTTCTAATTCTTTTTATTTTTTTATTTTTTATTTTATTTTATTTTTTTACAGCTGAGATTTTCTTCTCTACAAGTAACCCCTAGGAATGAACTAGCTAGCTGGTTCAAAGTACAGTGATATTTAAAATCTTTTTTTTTTTTTTGATATTTAAAATCTTTTGATAGACATTGCCAGTTAGTCTCTACAAAGTTTTTGCAAGCCTGTGGTAGCCCTAGCAGAGTGCATTCAATATGTGCTTTCTTTGGGACGCCTGGGTGGCTCAGCCATTGAAGGTCTGCCTTTGGCTCAGGGCGTGATCCTGGAGTCCAGGGATCGGGTCCCACATCGGGCTCCGCGCATGGAGCCTGCTTCTCCCTCCGTTTCTCTGCCTCTCTCTGTGTCTCTCATGAATAAATAAATAAAATCTTTAATATAATTTATATATTATATAAGCTTATATATATGCTTTCTTTTTTATCAACATTTTTTTAAATTAAGAGAATAATGCTTGATGAGGGAAAAATATTAAGCAGGACAGAAGGCTATAAATACCCAATCCCACTTTCCATAAGTAAGTTCTGCTAACAGACCTTTTTCCTTCCAGTAAAAAGCTTGCACATGTGTACATATAAACTAAGATTGCACTAGACATCCTATTTGGTCACTTGAACTTATGTGGTTAACATTATGCCCAGGTCACTGTTCTACTCTAATACACAAAGAGCTACTCATTCTTTTAGATGACTGCCAAGTTTTGATCATATGACTGTACCCTAATTGTTTAAGCCAAGCTCCTACCATGCATTATGTTTCAATCTTAGCTTCTGTACAGCAAACTTTCTCCATATGCTCCTATATTTCAGGGCCTCCCATTCTGTAGCTCCTGATTCTATAGATTACCTTGGGACTTATACATCCCCCATGTGAGGTGGGGTGTTTTTTATATTAAGTTGAGGAATTGCAATGTTAAGAGATAATGATCTGGTGGGGGGGGAAGGGAGGGTGTCATTTCAGAGGCTATCCCAGTATGACATTTTTTTAACTGATAGCTGAAATACAGCTATACCTATTATCTATTATCTATTAGTTTCAGGTGTACATCAGAGTGATTCAACAATTCTATGCATTACTCAGTGCCCATCATAGCGAGTATAGTTCCCATCTACCACCATACAGCATTATTACAATATTATTTATTTACCATGCTCCCCATGCTGTGTTTTCCAGTCTTATGACTTATTTATTGTATAACTGGAAGCTTGTACCTTTTAATCCCCATCACCTATTTCATCCATCCCTTTAACACCCCCTTCACCCCCAGCAACTACCAGTTTGTTCTTTGTATTTCTGATTCTGTTTTTCTTTTTGTTTGTTCATCTATTTTGGTTTTTAAAGTCCACATATAAGTTAAATCGTATGATATTTTTCCTTCACTGTTTGAATTATTTCACTTAGGGTAATATCCTCTAGGTCCATTCATGTTGTTGTAAAGGGCAAGATCTGATTCTTTTTTTGTGGCTGAGTAATATGCCATTGTGTGTGTCTGTGTGTATCTCATTTTCTTTATCCATTTATCTATCAATATACACTTAGGTTGCTGAAATTTCTTACCCTTTTTAAAAATATTTTATTTACTTATTCTTGAGAGACACACACAGAGAGAGAGAGAGAGAGAGAGAGAGAGAGGGGCGGAGACACAGGCAATGGGAGAAGCAGGCTCCATGAAGGGAGCCCGACGTGGGACTCGATCCCGGCTCTCCAGGATCAGGCTCTGGGCTGAAGGCAGGTGCTAAACTGCTGAGCCGCCCAGGGATCCCTGAAATTTCTTATTCTTGATGCCCAGGGATCGCAAGGCAAACTACTTACTCTTTAAATATTTCTTATAATAGTTTCACTACTATATCTTCTTGTTAATTTTTATAATGAGTGGTAATCTGAAGAAGTCTTAGAATTATTTTCAAAATAATAATTAAAATATTTAAAAAATATAACTGTAAGCCTGCCATTCCATAAAAGAAGTCAATAGTTTTAGTTCTTTTTCTTGTCTTGCTGGCAATTCAGCAATCTCTGACCCATTCCCATTTATTCATTTTCAAGACCCGTGTTGCTGTCTGTCAATTATAGACAAAATATAATTGATTTCCTACTAGGTAACTTCGTAAAAGTAAAACCTTGAACTTAACGGCAGCTCTACTCTTTGCTGAAACTTAGTTGAAGGAAACAATATTTATGATGGATTTACAGAAAAGTATACATTTCACATATCCTTCCAGTTATTTTAAAATCAATCTTCAAATTTTGCAGTGTAGTAGAAGGGGTTGTGTAAATAAATGTGATCCTTTCCTTTCTGCAGAATTACTTGACCAGCATTGTGCTCGATATTAGGCCACTGGTCTGCATTGAAGGGTAATGTGAGGGACAGGCCAGGGAGAGCAGCCCCAGCCAAGTGTCAATGTTAGAATTTACTTGAACAAGGCATATACTCTTTCCTTTTCCCTCAGCTTTGGGCTAATCAGAGACCTAGATTCATGCCTTTTCCCTGTTTTGAGGACCCAATCCCCCACTTAGAAGATGTTGTCTTTTGGGGACTGGGGTTGCTATAATGACAAATTCTACTTTTTCTCCCCAGAACAGAGCAGCATGTGTTCTTAGAGGTGGTCACAGCATATTGATCACCTTTGCAATCTTTGCATAGGGTCTCTGTCATATAGCTAGGACTGATTCTTGAATTCCTTTTTCTGATTTCTTAAAGGCTTTTGGCACTGTCTTTGTCCATTTCACAAAGCTGGTTTTGCCTCCATCATATCTGTTAGCATGATCACATGCATTTGTTTAATATCAAGTAGGCTTGAGACTGTTGAAAGGGTGACCTGAATCTGGCAATCACACTCCATTTCATTTGTTTATAATTTTGTGTTAGTGTATTCAAGAGGTTATTGTCTTTTTCTGTTTTTCCCCCCCTCCCTTCCATTCTTGCTTTCTTTTTCACTGCATATGATTTAGAGTGTAGAGATTCAGTCTACAGTTCACTGATTTTTACAGGTGATTTTGGGCCTCTCCCCATTTTCCTATTGACTAAAAGCCTGTAAACCTCATAGCTACTATGACAATTGAGGCTTGTTTAGCAGTTGCTAGAAAGCAGGGCTCTCGAAGGGGTGGCATGATATTAAAAGTGATATAAAAATTTGTAGAGAGATGATAAAATTATCATAAGAGCTACAAAGCCCGGGGTAGTTTGGACTGAATGAGAGCTCACGAGAGATGCCAAGGAGTGGATGATTATCCATTTTTGACTATAGTCACACATCATGGTGTATGTCTCTTGAGAGGAAGACAAGATGAAGATGATCCAGGGGCAGCTGCATCCAAGTAAGATTTCAAAGTCCTGAGGTATATTACCTCACAAGACTGATTAGAGTATAGCTGTTCATAATAGACTTGACGTCTAACAGTCTAGAAGCATGGATGCATCTGAAGAGAAGATGGGAATGTTCTACATTCATTTCTAGTTTTTTTTTTAAGATTTTATTTATTTATCCATGAGAGACACAGAGAGACAGAAGAGGCAGAGACACAGGAAGAGGGAGAAGCAGGCTCTACACAGGGAGCCTGATGCAGGACTTGATCCAAGGTCTCCAGGATCAGGCTCTGGGCCAAAGGCAGTGCTAAATTGCTGAGCCACCTGGGCTGCCCTCATTTCCAGTTCTATCAAGTCCCATGATCTTACTAGATTCATGATACCAGTAAAGTTCAACTTGCTGTGTTTAAAGCTATGAATCATACTGGCTGTGTGATAAGGAATAGTCTTTAAATCCTTTGAAGATGCGTTTACTTGAACAAATTTCATACACATCTAATGTCATGACACCAAAGCAACATCAGAACAAAGACCATTTACCTATTCTTTAATAGCAGTTTGAGAGTAGCTAAATTTTGTGAGAGGAATTTGTTATCACTCGTTCAATTTATTAACAAGCTGTGAATTAGGGATGGCTGGGTGGCTCAGTGGTTGGGCATCTGCTTTCTGCTCAGAGTGTGATCCTGGAGTTCAGGGATCGAGTCCCACATTGAGCTCCCTGAGGGAAGCCTGCTTCTCCCTCTGCCTATGTCTGCCTCTCTCTCTCTCTGTGTGTCTCTCATGAACAGATAATATCTTAAAAAATCGGCTGTGCAATTTTTGTCTTTTTTGGGGGGAAACATAGGCAAAGGAAAGAAGCGCTAGAAGGGAAAGAAATGTCTGAATAATGTGATTCCATAAGATGCTGGTTTACAATTTTCTCCTTTAATAAAACTTTTCCAAACTCCCTTTTTTTAAACTTATAACTTTTCTATTCATTTCTAGTAAAAATATATAATCTGGAGGTTTCTTTCAATAAACTGAGATTCCTTGTTTTAGGAGATGTGCTTAGAGAAGAAAACTTGAAAAAAATAAAACATGACAAAGTCAAAGGAATTCTGATAAGAAAGTTTGGGAAAGACCAGGCTGTGAGAGATGCTGCTAGAAGAGAAAAGCTATGGGGTATTTAAGAACAGGGAACAGGGTGGGGTTAGGTGGGGGCCCATGAAGCATGTGTTATAATGGGCTTTCTGTTCTCTGTTCAAGAATAGCTAAAAGATTTTAAGGTATCTTAAGAGGTAGAAGTTCCTTCAAAAGGTTAGGTGTGATTATTATAGTAATTACTGATTTTCTCCTTCTTAAAAATGTTCCATCACAGCCTTGATTTCCCATCCCTTTGTGAATAAGCTGCAATCCAGTTATAGGACCTGAGATGGACAAAATGATACTTTAAATCTAGAGACAGTATAGAGCAATAATTAGGAGCAGAGCTTTTAGAGTTAGAGAACCCTATCTCTTCCACTTCCCTTGGGAAATTTGCTGAAACTCTTCAAGGTTGTTTCTTCATCTGCAAAATCAGTTTTCATAATACCTGCCTCATGATATATCTTAAAGGGATATTCTAAGGACTAGATGACAAAGTGTACAAGTAAGTGTACAAGTTGCCTGACACCTAATAAATGCTCCAAATATTGTAGTTGATGCTAGTTTTTATTGTTATTATTTCTAATTATTATTCTGTGGAATATCTGAGTGGTATATGGTATGGTGACAAAATGAAGGTATTACATGAATGTTAAATCATGATTAAAAGTAGAGTGGGTGAACAAGAGGTGGAGGAAAAGTGTGACTCAAAGGCGAACCTTTCCAGAATGCTGACCGGACAAGCACATTTTTGGTTTCAGCAAACAAAGCAAATATGCCCAAGATCAGAGCCATTCAACAGGTCCACGGAGCCAAAGCTTTGGGAATCAACCATCTTCACCACCCAGGTCATCTAACCCATCCCAGCTGGTGCTCTTCATGTCAGGAAATGTGAATCAGAAAGAGGATGTGATCCTGGCAGAGACAACCCTCATTAAGATGATCATTTACAGTGTTTGTTTTGAACAGGAAGAAGCTTGGTACCTGCTCGGAGATGACAATGCATCTGAACCCATGAGAGGGAATAGTTCTGGGCAGGGAGTCAGGAACCCCAGATCTGGTTTTGTTTTGCCACTGATGTGCTAGAAAGTCATTGGTAAGACATATCTCTTAAACTCTCAGAGCTTCAATTCCCTCTTCTGAGCAAGAGGATTGGACAAGATGACCATTAGGGTTTTTCAACTTCATGTCAATCAACTTTGATAGTCTATGTTCATTTCTTTCAATTTATTAGTCTATAGTCTAGTCTATCAGGATTACAAGTATTCAACTTAATCTGTGATTGCGCATTTGCAGTTCACAAATTTTCACTAGAGATTTATACCTCAGTAATGTAAAATCAAGCATGATCCCCCCCCTCTTTATTTTTTGTTCTTTCAGCGGTTGGCTCACATGAGTGTTAAAAGTACAGATAGGAGACTTACAATATAGTTTTCCAAAGTAACTAGATACTGGCTAGTGAGTCAACAGAGTGCAAAAAGTTAGTATCCAGGGTTAAAGCTTACAATCTCATTCACATTTACACAGGGAATATTTTCGAAGAAGGTAGATATTTATGGTGAGTAAGGAAGAGTGAGAATATTTGCATGTAGCTGTCTCTAGACAACTGGGAAAAGTTTAAAATTTTAAAACCAGGGGCCAAAGTGATTAATTAATTTTGTCCCAGGTTATTTACTAAGGAAATGAGATCTTTTCTTTTTCTTTAGTAGAAAAAGTCTCTTGTTATTTTTTTTATAAAAAGCTGGGTAAATATTGAATGTAGGAATTCAAGTACACTTAGTTGACTTGCTCTCAAAATTTAGAATGGAACATGCACTTTTTAAATGGTTTATAAGAATGTTCTGAGCTTGGTCTTAGTTGCATTCCCTATTCCCCATGCTGAATTACAAATAATATCACTGACTACTTTTTATTTTGCAATGCCTTTCAAAAACATTGGAGAACATCTCTAAGGGAGACATTCTCAAGACTTTGTAGTATTTCATTTATTTCTCTTTGGAAGAATCATAGGTTTCTAAGAACTTGTGAGAGTTGCATTCCATATCTTCCACAGTATTAGATGTAAGACATAATGTTTTAAATTTTTTTTCATGTAGGGAATATCAGCCTTATATACATACTGTCTTGTGTCACCAATAAAAGCATGGTAATAGCCAAGTCACCTGCTGGAGCAGTAGAAAGCATCCAGACAGAGAGACCTATTTTTATTTTTTACTCATCTCAGAGATCTTTCACTTCATCTCAAGCAATGGAGCACAATTATGAAGACAATCTTGTTCAGATTTTCTTTGGTCATGTACTATCCACAGTATTAAGAATATAAAGATCTATGTTCACCTCCCCCTTGTCTCTCCAATTTCTCCAGACTGTGGAATGTTGGGATTCATACTGTGAATGCTCTGAAAATCAATTATTGTCAGATTCTGTTTTCAGGGCTGCCAGACAATATTTTGGCTCAACTTCAGTCCATTTGGAACACAGCTGTTAAGTTGTTGACAAAAACTAAGGAAATATGAACATGTTCCACCCTTTAAAAAAATTCCATTTGTTGGCAACCTTCTCGATGGATTTGAAATTTTCTTATTGGAGAGCAAGTTAGTACCACTTTCTGGCATCCTTTTGGGCTGAACTGGTCGTCTCTGTGTTCCAACACACATGGCACCCTTCATTCACCACTTGGGATATTCAGAATTTATTCTTGATCGTGAACTTGAGTTTTAAATTATTCTGTTAAAAACTGCCCCATAACTTTAGATTTTCCTGGAATTTAGTGTCTCACTGGTCTTACCACTTCTCCAGGTGCATTTTTTAAAAAGACTACTATGGCAAGTTAGCATTGATTCACTTCTATAAGATTAGTGGTTTTATCATTCTGCATGCTTTTTATCTGAAGTAATAGAAAATACTATTTAATTAAACACTACCTGAGACTTAACCATTTGTCTAAGAAAATAGATATATTGTGTATATGTATATACATATGTATATATATATTTGTTAAACATAAAACCAATGGAAAGAAAAACCAGATTTTTTATGGTTTACCTATAGGAGAGAGAGAGAACAGATTAGAGGGAACAGGAAGAGAAACTCGATTTCCTTGAACATACCTTGTTTGTAAACTTGTCTTTGGAATTATATAAGTGTTCACTTAACAAAAAAATGAAGTAAATATAAATGGAAGTTCTAAAAAATATAATGCAAAAGACTGTAAGTGAATTTAACCATGTACCTTGCTATCATGCTGCCCAATTGTGTGATGATGAAAAATACTCTTAATCTGCACTGTTCAATACAGTAGCCTCTCACCACATATGACTGTTGAACCCTTGAAATATGACAGTGTTACTAAAAACTAAATTTTAAATTATATCTAATTAATTTAAAATGTACTTTTAATAGCCACAAGTGCCTATTGGCTACCATACTGGGCAGCTGAGAAACAGAATAATCACATAGAAAGGAAGGACTGCAAGTGATTTTTAAATGCAATAATTTGGTTGCATACTCCTAGTGAAGTAATACCCTAAGCCCAAAAGAACTGAAAAATAATATTAAATTGTTTTCAGCAATGACATCTTTATAGTAATATTGGTGTTACTCTGAGTCTATCAGGTGTACATTGCAAATAAATCAAATGAATAATTCTGTTGGTATCTTTGAGAAATCAATTATTTGGCATGATTAGAAGGAGATAAGACTAAAGGTTGATAAGTTTAAGTCAAAAATTTTCAAAGCATCTATGTAAAATCAAGATGTATGTTTACTTAAGAAAATATTTCCCAATTGTTCACCAAAAAGCCTAGGTAGAAACAATGACAACCCAGTAGTAGTAACACCTTCAGTGCTCAGATTATAGTCTTTAAATGCATTTTCCTACTAAAAAGAACCAGACTTCTTGGAGAAGTTGGTAATTCAGAGTTTGGGTTAGGGAATCTATGATATAAATCTGGAACATCTTGTTGTCATAGAAAACAGGGAATGCTTTCAAAGACTGATAGAGTTAAGTCAGAAAGACTCAGGGCCATTTGAAAGGCTCCCCCAAAATGGAAAAGTTGTGCACCAAAATTAATAACAATTGCAATGGATTGAAAAACTTCAAATATGTAGGGGCGCCTGGGTGGCTCAATAGGTTGAGCGTCTGACTCTTGGTTTTGGATCAGGCCATGATCTCAGGGTCAGGAGTTCAAGCCCCATGTCAGGCTTTGCATGCAGTGAGGAGTCTGCCCGAAATTCTCTCCCTTTCTGTCTCCCTCTGCCCCTTCCCCCACTCAGATGTGCTTTCTCTCTCTCTCTCTCTCTCTAAAATAAATAAATAAATATTTTTTCTTAAACTTCAAATATATCTATCTTGAGTTTACATTAATATTTTAAAAACTCAGTTATCTTTGAGGGTGCTAAAAAACAAACTCATTATTTTGAAAACCTAAATACTCAAGCATTTATTCTGCTTTTTATGTGGACTCTACTTTGAAAAACCAAAGAGTTGTTTAAAGAAAGTTTCTTTTTATAACACTATTCTAATAAATAAAGAAATAATAATAAAATTAGAATATCACTATCTTCCAACTCCTGATCAATTAATGGGTCTAGGCAATAATCACCAATGAATAATGATATCTTTTAAAAATGATAGATGTGTGCTATGATGGATGTACACTGCTTTTTGTTTCATTTTGGGCTTCGTTTGCTTATTGAAACATGAAAGAAACACATGGAGTTTGTCTTGCAAAATAAAAACAAACAAAAAAACCCACAATGAAACCTGAATCTGATCAAGCCTCTAGATCTAACTACCAACTTACAGAAACAACAAAAAATAGAAGACCTGATAAAGGACCCAGGGTTGTGCAATTAATGGAATCAGACTACGGAACACTGTGACAAGGGTCAGCAAACCGTGGCTTGTAGGTCAATTTGGATCCTGACTGAAACACGTTATAAATAACTTTAAAGAAGAATCTTAAAAATTCTAATTACTGCTGGGATATTGATGATTTTGAGAAAATTTTAAGCTTTCTTTTTGTTTAGCTGTGATATTACATTTATATTTTTAAGAGCACTTATCTTTTAGGTATATATTCTGAAATTTTTACAGAAGAAATGAGGCAATGTCTAGGATTTGTTTCAAAATAATCCAGAGGGTGGGGAGCGAGTGGGTATAAAAATGAGACAAGAATGACCATTTAGCGGGATTTGTTGAACATGGTGATGGATACTTTGTGGTAATTATATTATTTTATCTACTTTTGTAGAAGTTTGAAGATTTACATAATAAGTATTTAATGCCTCTTTTTGTGGAACTTGCATTCTAATGGAGGAGGAGATGATAATTATGATTAATATGTATTATAAGTTAGATGACAAAATAAGTTCAGTAGAAAAACCAGTAAGATTTTGAGGTGGAAAAGGGTATGAAATGTTAATAGGATGCTATTGAAAATTTTGAGAAGACGGTTTGGACTATGCAGTATAAAAGCCACCAATCCCACCCTTAAATCTACGGACAAAGTTGGCTTCCTGAGCAGCAGTTGGGGAAAAAATGCCTAAAGCGGTGCTGGCAAGTGTGCACTCTGGAACTCAACTCCCTGGGTCCAAATCCCAGCTCTTCCACTTAGTGGCTGGGTGAATATGGGCAAATTCCTTAGCTTTTCAGTGCTTTGGGTTCCTCACGTTGTATGTCTTTGGTAAATGTCAAGACAAATGTTATTGACATGGGGATTGATGCTGAAAGTCTTTTTAAAAATTAACAGGCTTCTTATCAGTGCATTAAGTGAGTTTTCAATATTCTAACACAGTGGTTCTCAAGTATGGTGTGTATCAAAATTGGCTAGAGGGCTTGTGAAAATACACAGTGCTGAGCCCCACCTGCTCCTCCACCCCCGAGTTTTCAGTTCTGGTGTGGAGCTTGGGACATCATGGCTCTAACAGGTTCCCAGGGGAGAATGATGATGCTGATCTGGGCATCACTTTAAAAACCATTGCTCAAATAATTCCCTTCTTCTGCCATCTATTTCAAAGGACAAAAGGAAAAATAAACACATGTGACTTTAATAAAAAAAAATCTTTAAAGAAATCTATTTGCTACCCCAACTTCATATAACAAAGGAGAAATGCATTCTTAGTTTTGCACCAAACTGAGAGTTAGAGTTTTCTTTTGGTTTTTATGACTGAAATGAAGAAAAACTGCACTTAGAGGGTAAAAATGACATACCAGCTGCAGATTATTTTTCCCATTCTTTTTTTTGTAATAAAAAAATTCAACGTAGCCAGACAATTTCTCACCTACTCATCTCCATCTAAAACAAGACACCATCTGTTATGTATCCACTTAATCAGCACCGTGACAAATTGGAGCACACTCAGGCCTCTGATACCATATACCACTCACCAGGAGTTTCTGACTAGACCTTTGGAAGGTCCTGATCAGAGGCTGAGAGGACAGCTGGCCATTAGACTGCAGCTGGATACAATCAGAGAAGATGCCCCTAAGGACTCCCGCCAAATAAGTAGGGTCAAACAGCCTGGCCGGGATAGCGCTTGGTAAATGAGTTACCTGGGGTCTGGGAGGATTCTGAGTTTGATTTACTTTTCAAGAAGGTTAAGTTATCTTTCAAAAGCAAGTCTCTTTTCTCTTTGTGTCCATCGAACATGAAGTGGGAACGTTGAGAGTTTTCAGCACGTCCCCAATCTATACCTGGGCTATCACTGCAGTGCTGGCTTGCAGACAAAATGCCTCTATGCATGGGATGGATGGTCTAATTTCTTTTCCTGCTGGTCTGAGGTGACCTGTCAACTGAAGCTAGACAATCCACACCACTTCAGAACTCCCCTCCAGCAGCTACAAAGGGCTCTCATCTCTTTGCTTGCTAACAATCCATTTGAGTTCAAGAGCAGAGAAAGCAGGTGGGCATTTGAAACGAGAGGGGAAAAAATCAGCTAGAGGAAAGGAAATAGATAAAAAGCAGTGGTATAAGAAGGGGAAAAGTGGAGTTGGAATTTGGAGACTGTAGTTAGGGGCAATGAGGTTAGCAACTGAAGTTTCAAGAAATATTGTAAGTGATTTTTTTTTTAATATTGTAGAGGGGATGAAAAAAGAATATAATGATACAGAACAACAAAAGCTATGCAGATAACTGTAGCCTTAAAAGGAATTTTGAGGGTTCATAATCTGTTTTCATGTCTCTAAGTATTTAGCCATTAAAAAGTAGAAATCGTTTATATAATTTGGACCGGCTTCATAAAGGTATTTTCCAAAATTTCCTTAGCAATCCACATGTAACATTAGGAAAAGAGGAAAAAATATTTAGTTCTGTAATGAATAGAATGCACACACAAAATAAGCCCATAGGAATATAGTTCTAGAATGTAAAAGGGACATTTTTTATTTAAGGAATAAAGAGGAGAGAAGAAATATTTGAAATGTTCTTAGCTCTTTACTTTTTCTTTCTTTCATTTGGCAAATGTTTATGAGAACTGGCTGTGTGCCAGGCACTCCTTCAAGGAATGAGGGATTCCGCAATGAACAAAGGAGATTAAAAAAAAAAATCTCCTCTATCAACTTATAATAAGCAAGAGAATACCTTGAAAATTTTGTTGAACTGCAGATTCTTGGGCCCAAACTCAAGATTCTGACCCAGTAAATTTGTGAAAGGGTATGGGATATGTATTTTAATATAAATGTAGGTGATTCTGATAGAAATATTCCCTACAGGTATTTCATTCACTCTTAAGACATCAATTTGTTTCTCTCACATGAACACTGAGTCTACCTTCCCAGCTCAGACCCTGAGCTCCAGACCAAGTTGTCTCCTGGAACTTTTCACCCTGGCCTTAGGAAGGCAAATGCCACATGTAAAGAAAGAAAAGAAAGCAGAAAAGGAAAAAAGAAACGAATAAGAGAAAAGAATAAAAGAAATTTTGTTCCGTTTGTTTTAGGTCAGCCTCATTAACCACCACCTTGAATATTTCCAGAGTCTTCTCAGAATCTGTTCTTTCAGTCTATCTTCTTTTTTTTTTTCCAGTCTATCTTCTCTGCTGTTTCCAGTGTGATCTTTCCAAAATAAAAAAATCAATCATGAAACTCCCTTATTGGTAGCCCCATTACTGACTCCAAATTGCCCAATGAACAAAATCCAAGGTTTTTTAAAAATATTTTTAATGTATTCATTTATTTGAGAAAGAGTAAGAGAGTGCAAGTGGTGCAGGGAGAGAAGAGGAGGAGGAGGAGAGAGAGAGAAAGAGAGAGAGAGAGAATCTGAAACAGACTCTGTGCTGAGCATGGAACCTGACGGGGCTTGATCCCATGACCATGAGCTCATAACCTGAGGCAAAAACAACATTTGGGTGATTGACTGAGCCACTCATGTGTCCCTAAAATCCAAGTTTTATGAAAAGGTTAAGTTAGTCCATGATATAGTGGCCTCTCCAGCATTTTCCTCTTACAGAGCCCCTTCCAACCTTCTAATGCCCTACGATGCAGCCATTACTCAATCATACTTTTCAATCTGTGATGTCTTTGCTCATTCTGTCTTCTCTATAGGCCTCAAATAGCCTTCTTCATACTCAGGGCCCCTTGATAAATGCCTACTCATCTGTCAACACTCATTTCAATATAAAATTTCCTGAAATCTTAAAATTTCCTGAAATGACCTTCCCACTCCCCAGAGAATTGGCTTCTTTGTGCCCTATAATTACCATCTGCTTTTAATACAGCATCTCTAACTCCATAGGACACAAATTTCATCACTCGTGTGTCTCACTAGTGCATGTCTGTAAGCCTCTTAAAGATATGGAGCTTATTTTGCCCTAAATGGGATTTTTTTTTTTTTAATCACAGTGTTTTCTCAGTCTTGGATGAATGAATGAATGAACGATTAAATGAGTGAAAATAATGACTCATCAAGAAGTATAACTGAATGCTTTGTGACATGGATTTTTAAATATCCTACACTTTGCTCAGTAAACTATTTTCATTTGCTTGTCCTGTCATACTAAATTTGAATCATGTAAGCATAGTGCCTCCTTTAGTTGGATGATCGTTTGTACCTTTATCTTTAACAGTTAAATCTCAAATTGAGTTCTTTAGTGAATCCTTGGTCCAAGTATTTTAGAGCTGAGATTTTTGTTCTTGAGCAGAAAAAAAAAAAAAAAAAACTAAGCCCCTCTGCTTCCTTCTTGCCTATGAATTTTGTTTTACAATGGTTTCAAGCTTTATGTATACCTAAGGGAAGAAACTGATTACTGGTCATATGTTGTAATAGTAGAGAGATGACTCAGATTTATTTGTCTTATCTAAACTATTTTCACAAACAACATCTGGATTAGGAAGGAATAGGGCCTATTTTCTTTTATAGTAATGGACTTCTTACCTGGCCCGAGTGGGTCAGGTATTGCTCTCTATGTTTCAGGTATTATTTTTTTAACCCAACATCAAATGAGGCTTATTAGATAATGCAGGTCTTATTAATTGCTCAAGGAATGCAGAGGTGAGTCTGCCACTGATCTAGCACATGAACTAGTAGAGGGATAGTCATGTGTTTATTTTTTGTCATGATTTATTTTTTTAAACAAGTGTGTCACGGCTTATTTGGTGTCCTGATGTACTTTGAGTTGTTCTTCAATCGGTGGCAATAGGTTCATAATTTTCCATCTGCACTCAACCCAGCTTCCGTGAAGCTAACGTGGGGTATTTGGCAGATGATGATAACCCCTCATTTCTGCTGCCTTTTATATTTACAATGCACTTTGCCAGGCATAATCATCCTTATTTGATGCCTGGCAGTTTTATGAGAATAGAGTGAAATTTACTGGCTAGTAAGTGCTAGCAGATTCTTGTGTGTGCCCTTGTAAGGATCATTTCCTTACAAACTGGGAGAGGTGACACCCTTATGCCCTCTGACCAAATAAATTTCTAGAATAGCATGCAAGAAAATATTTAGAAGAGAAAAAAAAATAGATTATTTTCCTGTGCTCCTTTTCCTGGTATGTATTACTATGTTGTGGCTGAAAAATAATAATGAGAGAAGCAAAGCTTTACCTTCAGGTAAAAGTGTCTTTGAATGAGATTCCAGATGCTTAAATGCACATTTACAGCAGTCGTTAGAAAAAATCATTTTCAAACAGAACTACTTGTCCCTGTTTTATTCCTCTAAATAATTCTTACACTAAAAAAAATAAATCCTGACAATTACCTGAATAATAAGAGAAATCTTCCTGTGGTTAATTGTCAGTTGAGAGAAATATAATGGTGTAAATAACACTTTAAAAAGATATTTGTCTTTTCTGTACCTTACAGTTCAAAATTATGTCTCCTGATTTTTGAAGCACCAATCTTGAGTTGTTTAAATTCAAGGACTTCATCTGTATAGAGCTGGGAATTGCCAAGATATTAATACCTGCATTTTTATGACACATTCTAAAGTCAATAGGAAAGAGGTTTCTGAATAAAAGCCTTAAAATTACCTTATGAATAATTAATTACAGGGCATATTACCTTTGAATTATAAAAGCCCAGAAAAATGGAAAGGAGAATTGAAAAACATCAATCTCAGGTTCTTTAAAAATGTAATACCAATCATTTGAGCAGTGTACAAATCTTTTATTAAAGATAAAAAGGAGGTGATACGTTTTTTATTAACTGGAGGATATGTTCAATCCACATGATTAAAAATCTCATTACTAACTCAAGTCAGGAAAGTGATTTATTACTGAAACAGAATGGGAGGCATTCGGTTGTCCATAGCAGCGTTTATCAGGAGTAGAACTATCAGTTTGTATCTATTTTAGCATGCTTAATATTTTTTAAAGGTGGCCTTGCCATCTGTTTGAAGAATTGAAGATATTTTTCTAAAGTTGGCAAGCCAAAAGCAAAACATTAAAGCAAAAACATTAGCTGTTTTTCATTTAGCTTAAAGTTTTAAGTTTTAGAAGTAAAGATTCTATTTGTGCTTTAATGAAGGTAAAGTTTTCCAGTGTAAAGGGAAAAAAAATAAAGAGCCTATCATGGGTCCTGTTTTCAATACATATATCTTTAAATGTTCTAGTTTGTAAATATTTATTATAGGAAGTCAATCGTGGAGGGGTGGAGGAGAGATCATGTCATGTGTATTTGGTATTTGCAATGACAAAGAAAGATTATTATTTTCTCTTAGACCCATTGGTACTTTGGTTGTTACCACTTTGGTTTTTAAGAGTAATTGTGATAATTGCTTTCTGAATTATTTCACAATTCCTCAGGTCCTAATATCTAAGGTATTATATTTAGAAATCATTCCTTTATTATTCACCTAATTATTTAGTACTGGATTTCATTTATTCTTGTCCATAATATAATGAAAAATCCCTCCACATGTCAGGGAAATAAATGAGAGTTTATGCTGTCAAGATGTGCTTCATGGGGGATCCCTGGGTGGCGCAGCGGTTTGGCGCCTGCCTTTGGCCCAGGGCGCGATCCTGGAGATCCGGGATCGAATCCCACGTCAGGCTCCCGGTGCATGGAGCCTGCTTCTCCCTCTGCCTGTGTCTCTGCCTCTCTCTCTCTCTCACTGTGTTCCTATCATAAATAAATAAAAATTAAAAAAAAAAAAAAGATGTGCTTCATGGACATTGAGAGGACCTGGAAGCTGGGCCTGATTTGGCTTGATAGAGGGGAGTCAGGGGCTAGTATAGGGGAAATGGCACCATTTTCTTAATACACTCAATTGAGGATGAATTTGCTGTGTTGGGAAAATAGTGAGAAAATGGCTTAGGGAGAAATGGTGAGGAAACAGCCTTGGTTGTTCATCAAGAGCTTAAAGGGATGAGTTTGGATAGCTAAAACAGAATGCAGTTACAGGAAATTTAGGATCAGACCGCAGTTATAGGAAGAGGTGGAAACATTTAGAAAACAGTGGTGGAAAGAGAAAACAAAGAGTCATTCATTTGGGTGGGACATTTAATTTAGGGGCACCAGCCAAAACGCTAGAAGGCAATGATCCCATGAGCAGTAGGTGATGAGGCCTGAGACAGGAGGAACTGAAAAATGAGTTGATAAAAAAGCTTTTTAAAAAAATCTTGAGAGTAAAATTTATTTAGACAACTGTGATTTTCATATTACTTGCCTACAGTTTGTTTTAAATAACTCAATGTCTTTTTTTTTTTTTAAAGACAGAATTCTTGATGTTTTCCCTCATTTCTCTGTCCTGTCACAGCTAGAAGGCCATCTTCAGTTTCAGGTGGTTATGTCAGTGCCATAGGTCTTAGGAAGCATGTAAGAGGTTCTCTACAGCCCTTCCTTGCATGTGTTCCTTCATGCAGAATCAGACAGACATCAAATCCTGTCAGAGCTTCTGTTGTCCTTGCCAAGATCATTTGACTTCCTGTGCAGGACAGCTGAGATTGCATCTGCATGCCCATTCCACAAAGGTGCCTTCACGGATGGCTTGTCTTGACTACTACTAGGGCCAGGGGCATCTTGGTGTGAAGGCTGTTTCAGAATTTGGGCTTCTAATTCCATAAATGTTAAACACTAACTACAATACTATAGGTTGGGGTATCATAATGGGCAAGAAACACTGAGAACTTACCAATACTTTTCTCTCTCATTTAAAAAGAAAAATTTTACTTAAGAATGGTTGCCATAGATATGCTCACATTGTCTAGTTTCTTGGCGTTGGTATGTGTGTATCTTCTCTGACTTATATAGTGCTTTCGGAAAAAGAAAGTCTACAGAGTCTCATGTCCATCTATCTATATTTGTACATTTGTGAGTGTACATATGTACTTTAAAGAAAAGAAAAGAAAAACTGTGCTTTGAATACAAAACGTCTATTACAAAGCATCATATTTCTTCAAGCTGTTTGGTCCCTTTGAGTATTTGAGTTTAGACAAATGCCTTTTCCCTGTTCCTTTATTTATTTATTTTTTTTAAAAGCTGGCACATTCTTGTTCAATGAAAACAAGGGAGCAAGGGATTATTCTAGCCATTGAAATAGAAATGGTGTGTGAATCCGACAGCTGGAGCTTGGGTGTGAGATATTGCAATTTTTGCTGTAGGGAAAGGAGATGAAATGAGGGTTTGAATTTCATAGCATAAGGGGCTACCTAAATAGCAGCTGTGAGGTATGAGATCCCTGCTGAAGATTAGAGAACGATGGGGGTTAGGTGTTCCTAAGTCTCAGGAGCTGGAGGTGGAAATGGGTGAAACACGTTGCTTTCTTTGAAGTGATTTTTTTCCCCCTTTTCTAAGTCATGGCAATTGCTTTCTGGGTGTAGAGCTGCACATTCATAAATTCTTTTCACTTGCCTAGACTAAAAATACCTGCAGCCTTAGAGTTTTCATTTTGGAGGAGCTGAATAATATCCATAGATTACATGAGAGAGTACATATTTTGAAATAGCAGAAATTGTTAATAATATTTCAGTGGGTTTAGTTCTGTGTTTCAAGAGGGAATGTTGTAATGAGTTTGACTTCTGGATGGCAATAAAGTGATATCTTGCTCTCTCAATAGCACTTAATTGACAACTTTTTTATGCATTTATTACTCCCTTATATTAGATATTTTTGAATATGTTCTATCTTTCCTAAAAGATGCTCATAGCATACCTCTCCTTTCTTATTTCCCTCTTTTCCACAGTCTCTAGGCTCCAATGTCAAAGTACTACTTTCAGTTCCTCAAATATAAGCTGATATCTCTTACTTCTGTGAATTCAGAGCAGTATAAAATGTAGAAAATAATTAAGCTTCCTCCCTCAAAGCAACCACTACAAACAGTTGCTTAAATCTTGTGGTGTAATGGTTTTTATGGTGGACTCCTAAATGTATCTCCCAAAATACTAGTCTAAATCAATGGTTCTCAAAGTTTTGGTAATAGAACACTCCTTAAAATTACTGAGGACTCCTAAAGAACTTTTATTTAAGTGATTATATCTATCAATATTTGCCATGTTAGAAACTAAAGTTGAGGTTATTTTAAAATGTTTATTAATTCATTTAAGGTGAACAGTAATAAATCCAATACACAGTAACATAAATAAATAACGTATTACAACAAATAAACATTCTAAAATTTAAAAATGGACATTTTTCTCAAATGACAATTCTCCACATTTCTTTCTGTTAGGTTTTATTTTCTATGTTCTTTCCTGGAGAATATTCCATGTGCACTTAAAAGAATATGAATTCCTTCTGCTATTGGATGGAATGTCTATACTATCAATGTCTTACTAGGTCTAGCTGGTTTATAAGTGTTGTTCGAGACTTCTATTTCCTTATTGATTTTCTCTAGTGTTACTATCCATTATTAAAAATGGGGTAATGAAGTTTCCAACTATCACTGTTGAATTGTGTGTTTCTTCCCTCAGGTCTATCAGTTTTGCTTCATATATTTTGGAACACTGTTGTTAGGTGCATATATTTAAAAAATGTTATGTCTTCCTCATAGATTGACCCTTTAATGACCATAAAATGTCCTTCTTTGTCTCTACTAACTTTGCCTTAAAGTCTATTTTATCTGTAATTAGTATAATCACTCCAGCTTTCTTTTGGGTACTGTTTGCATGGTATATTATTTTCTATCCATTTACTTTCAATCTATTTGTGTCACCAAATCTAAATGTGTCTGTTGCAGACAGTCTGGAATTGTCTTCCCATGGAGCATTCCCTCACTTCATTAGAACCTCTATGAAAATGTCACTTCCTCATCCCTGCCAGATCTCCAGTGCCTAGAATAGTGACTGATACAAGGCAATGACTCGAAACATATTTGTTGAATAAATAAAATTTAACCTAATCTTATATAGAAAAAGTTAAATTTTATAGTTTAATGTTAAACAGAGTACAAAAATTCTGTTACAGTTTCAGAAATAACATACAACTAATTGTTAACAACCTACCACTTGTCAAGTTTTAGTGAATTTTAAAGAAGAATATTCAGAATGGCATTTCCAGAATGGCAAAGTAAGGACTTCCCAAAAAAAACCACTCTTCCATAAAGCAACAAGAACACTGGTACAAATGATTAAAATCAACTTTTTCAGAACTCTGGAAATTAAGTGCAGGGATGCAACAATCTAAGCATGGCTCATTCAAGAAAAAATGGCTGAATTTTGGTAAGAATAGAGAGATTGATGGTGTTTTAATTTGACCTATTCCAATCTTCCTCTCCCCAGATCCAATTGTAGCACTGAAAACCAGAGCAAGGACCCTAAGGCAAAACTGTGCTTGACATGTTAAAAGCGTAGCAAAAAGATTTGTGCTGACCAAGTGCAGTAAGTGAAAGGAACAGTGCAATGAGGCCACAGTTGGAGCTGAACGCCAGATTGTGTAGTGTCCTGCGTGGTTCCTGGCAAATTTGGATTTTATTCTAAAGGTGATGGGAATCTATTAGAAGCTACTGAGTAGAAAACTGACAATCTGATTTGTATGTCATTGGGATTGATTTAGACTATGCTCCCTTTTGAGTAGTTCACAATTTTCACCTTTATCAATTTCTCACTTTTTTTTCCTTGCAGAGAGTTTTTTGTTTTGTTGTGTTTTTGTTTCGCATGTTAAGATATCAAGAGTTGCCAACTCTGGATCTAATCTAAGCAGCTAGGAACCCCACACCTGTGTGGGACATGAAAAGATTTTAGTTAAGGGGTGCAGAAGACTACACCGTGCTTCTCAGAGTTAAGAAAGGAAATCCTTTTCAAAAAACATGCTTTGAAAAGAAGCCACCGTGCTAGACTCTCTTATACCACAGAAATAATTATTTACCAAGTGGCAGTTTAATTTATGAAAGACAGGAAGAAGACTACTTCTCTCCCCTTCTGTTGTTTACATTTACTAATAAGAAAGAACCTGTCTTGAAATATTTTACTGGTAATCAGAAATTAAATTCCATTGCTTTTTAGCTATAGTAATAATAATTTCCAGTATCCTTTTGTTAAAAATATAGATTGAAAACAACTCTTTCTCTATAGTTTATGACTGCTTATTCTAGAGCAAACAATCTTAAAGAACTGGAATTGAACGTGGCTATGAAGAATGTGGTAAAGAGGAACTCTGATGTTAGTCTATCATGAATTGTGTCAAATATGTTATCTATATGTTTCCAACCTGGGTCTATTTCATCAACAGTTTGTTGAATGTTTCTAATTAATTTTTGTAAATATCCAAGTTTTATCTAGCCTTATAACTATTATCTGTTTTCTGTAAAGAGTTTTGGAGCGATGCCATTGCTATATCTGGTAAGCCTACCTCTTGTGGTAGCCTTGGATCTTGTATTTGAATACAATTATATTAGAGAGCACAGATTAATTTGTTTTACATATTCAGAGCTAGTTTTTTGGGAAAATGCTATGCAAATTTATGTAAATTGGAATACATGTTTATGTAAAACAACATGTGATTATGCATCCCTAAATTTACAAGAAAAATTCTGCTAGTCTTCTCTTAAAGTAGAGAAAATACAAATATACTCACAATCCCAGTTTGGACTAGGATTCTTGCTAGAATGGTTTGTCTGGCATGTGGAAAGGCTCTCATGTGCCATGGCATTGGTTAAGGATTCTGTGTTTCCTTTGCTGAAACATGGTTTTCGGCTTGAGTTTCAGAGGATGTTGCCAATTTTATCTCCCCTTCTCTGCTTTCCTTTATTTCTGTGATGAAAGATCCTGATTTCCACTAAGTAATTCAAAACAGTTTTGTGGGTTGGTACTCATTTTATAAATAAACGTATATTGGTCGAGGCCACTGCATTTGCCTTTTTTATAATGAACTGTCATGTCATAAACAGAATGGCACATCCCAGCTTTTGGAGACTCTCCCTTTGTTCTTTTCCTTGTTGCCATGCATAGGAATAAGATTGCTTCATCCTCTTTGGCTATGGGGATCACATATATAATATCTGGTATGAACAAGGACACCTTTGAGAGTAAACAGTGTGCAATTATTAATTTTGCCAGTTTTAAGGTTTAAACTAAGACCGATCCAGGAAAACTGAGACATGTGATTACCTAAGAATTAACTATGGCTAATTCTAAGTATTTTTTTTTCTCCCTTTGCCAAGTTTCTGTGACTGCTCCATTGGCATATTCAATCCTAATTTTTTGTTTTTTTCCAAGTCTTGCAATTTTTATCAGTCAGAGGTTCTCTAGCGTTCTTAGACAGGAATGTTATCTTTACCTATCAGTTGTTTTAACTATTAGTTGTCAAAGTCCTTTTCTCAAGTGATACCCTTCACTGTCGTTTGGCTTGGTTGAGAGGTGGACATTTCTCTATTAGGTTTGTATGTTTATGTTTCTCAGAGGGAGAGTAGAGTAATGGAGACATAAGCTCCCATCCTTAAGCAACCTCAGGCGCCGTTTCTTTTCTTCACAAGTTCTGTCAGTTGTTTTCTTTTTTCAAGTCTGCATGTTGCCAACCTGAGAAAAATCTTACCTTCCAGGAAAGGCTTAAGGCTGTGGTAGGGAAAAAGCACTGAATGTTGTAATAACTAAATAGTGAGCTATTTTACTTGCTGGAGGTGATTCCATTCTACCAAGCTTGATGGTGAATGGAGTGGTAGATACATCTTGCAAAAGGAGGAGGGTCATGCGAAAGTCATACAAAATTTCTTGGAACAAGGACATTGTCCTAGCAATCTGGGGGCATAGGTGACAGAAAATTGAACAAATTTCGACTACCTTTTATCCAATAATCTTTAAATTCTTTTCCAGGGACGCCCGGGTGGCTCAATGGTTGAGCATCTGCCTTTGGCTCAGGGTGTGACCCCGCGGTCCCGGGATCAAGTCCCACATCGGGCTCCCTGCAGGGAGCCTGCTTCTCCCTCTGCCTGTATCTCTCATGAATAAATAAATAAAGTCTTAAAACAATTCTTTTCCACTGTTGATCCAATATGATAGGATACACACACACACACACATATACATAGTTTTAGAAAACAATCTCACAGGAAAGTGAGTGGAGTTGAGGTAGTTTCTGAACCTTTGGCAGCATGTGACAGGACAGGGAAAGGACAGTTAGGCTGTTTATCAGGAGACTGTAATTTCTGCCTGAAATGGTTTTGTTTTCCATGCCCACCTGGTGAGCTCCTACCATTCTTTATGTCTCGGTTCAAGAGTTCTGTTCCTTCAGCTTTTCTTGGGTTTCCCAGGCAAATTTAGGGATTCTCTTCTTTACTGTCTCACGATACTGTCCTACCTATAGTCTATTCTATTTTTAATATCTTTACCCTTTCCTTTTATATTTTCTATGGTTTCCTCTGTCTGATTTTCTAATTTGCCATTTCATTTTTCTTCAAATTTATCTTGCCATTTATCTCATTATTTACTTCAGTTATATTTTTTATACTTATATTTCCACTTGCTATCTCTTATTGATTTCTTGTTCTTGCTTCATGTTCCTGCTATGTCGTCCCATGTCTCCTGGAGGGTCTTTGGCATGGTTAGTTCACATTTTTGGATCATTTGTTCCAATAAATCTGCTTTCAGTGTTAAAAAAAATAGTATTTTTGAGGCTTGGTTTATGCTAATATTGAGTGGAGGGAGGTAGGTAACTTTAAGCGCTCCTGCTTATGTGCTTAAAGTTTGGAAGAACAAACGGGACACTGAATATTGAGATATGTCAGACCTCACATGAGTATAAATATTATAATGCGATGCATCTACATTGTAGGAATTGAGTAAGTTGACCGGACGATTGTTCAGTGACCCGGTGAAAGTATCAATGTGCAATTCCAATTTCTTCTCCCTCTTTAAGCAGATGGACGTTTTTTTCTATCCCTAATGTTCTAAAATACATTTTCATAAAAAGAGAAAGGCAAATTTATCAATTTTAGGACAAGCAACTTCCTCTCAGATAATTAGTCACAGTATTCTCTCATTTCACATCCTTTTTGGAATAAGGCAAAGTATGAATAAATGAATATGTAAAAAAAAATCATGGTTCTTGAAGGGAAGTCTCATGAGTCCATGGTTATACCCACATGAAGCTAGAAGAATGGATGAAAACGGAATAAATATTTGGGAACATCCAGATTGCTTAAGTTTTTCACAATGTGTTATCCAGAACTGGAGTTGGAATTTCTGAACTGTTTACATAGTCACAAGTCAAATGTAATATCTAAAAAATGGATGGTCCCCAAACAACCATCACTTAATATCCAGGTATTTTAGCTTAATTCACTTTAATTTCTATATGTAATTTTACTTTAATTCATTTATAATTATTTTCAGTTGTTGATTAACATTAATTATTATATGCATTTCTGCAATGCTTGCATTCTGTTAATTATTCAGTTCACCTGTAATCTGTATCATCACATTTTTTGAAGATTTTTCTAGCTAACTTCAACCATGTTAAGGGATGAAGGTTAACTTTATCCTAACCCTACTATTCATGATGCTCCTCTCTTTTGGATTCTTTGTGAAGGAAACTGCATAATCAAAGGACAATAGTCACATGGAAAACGAATTACTGTCTCAGCAATGGCCAAGTCAGTGCTCACACTCCCCTTACTCCAAATTTGGATCCCCCTGCCTCCCTCTTCATCTGGTCTGAGGGCAAGATGTTCTGGTAAATTTAAGAGGATATAGCTTAGGTCCAAAAGCCCAATAGTGGCTGTTGCTTGTCCTCAATTTTGTGGCCCTTATATTCAGGGATGTCCATAGAAGGAGAGAGACCTGTGATTGGATCCTCTTGAGTCTATTCACTCACCAGCTCCATGATGGACATGAAGTTTTCCTGTCTCTACAACTGCCCATTTGTTCATGCATACTGTGCGGTACACAGCAATCATAAGAGAGCAAGAGGAATGTAGATTATTATTGCCATTAAGCATGGTAATATTATATACTAGTAAAGTGTAGCCCAAGCAATGCTTCAGGTACCTATCAGTCAGATGATCAGATACTCCTTGGAGGGGGAACCAGTATAGATGTGAGTAGAAGAATAGGAGCCCCCAGACCTCTACAGAGGAAAAGGAAGTGGTAGTTCCCTCTTCTTTACCTATTATGTGTCTTATACTAATAGGCTGAAGGGATAGTATTGGTCAGTGTTACTTGCTCTTCAAGGTAACAAAGAATCTTTAAAAATTCTGATGTCACATATAAGGAATGCCACAGACAGGGATTCTTGAGAGTGTGATGAGCTTAAGTTTTGCATCCATCCTGCAGGCAAAATATTGAAGAAAATTCACTCCACCATTTACAGTCTTGAAGAGAGAGACATGTCCAGAGAAGAGCAGCTGCTCTGTTTTCTCACTTCTCTTGGCTAATCACCATCTTTTAATCTTTTTTGTATCTTCTTTTAGTACAGGGAATGAACTAAATGGTATACAATGAGTCATCAAGTATGTTAGACGTTTAAGCCATTGTTAATTGTCAAACATGATACAGGATTGTAGGATCATTCGTGACTCCATATGTGCCTCCCCTGACATTATCACATGCATACCTGGGTGTGCAAACACACACACACACACACACACACACACACACACATACATACTCACACAGTAGAGAAAACACTTTCTGTACAATGCTATTTCTCTTTATGTAGCATGACTTGCGTAAGCCCGAGGTAGCAGCCTATCTAAATTGTACAAGCTCATGGAAGTTCTCAAGTATACAATAAACCTAGCCAAGAAGAAAAATGAGTAACTCACAAACCATAGACCAAATAAAGATGGATATTGAATAAAGAGCTCTGTAGTATGGATAAAGAGCTCCATAGTAACCTATGTTTGACTTTCTCACATACGGCTTAATTTAAATATTCAAAGTCTAAAATCAAGTAGTGTTATAACCTGGGTTGGACCATTATGAAGACTAACGTTTATTGCCTGTTCAGTAATTGCCAAACATTTTGAGAATCTTAGTTTACCTAATTCTTACACTAGCCCTAGGAAGCACTGTAGTTACCATCTCGATTTTACATCTAAAAAGATAATTTTTACATCTAAAGGGAGAGAAGTTACTTATTTCTATATGGCAGAGGTCCCTCTGAATCCGGAGGTAAGCTCTTAGCAACTTATCATTCTGTTTCTCCTATGTCAGGTTTCTGTTATGTATACTCATTACAGATATGTGAAATCTGGTTATCCTGATGGTTATCTATTTATGGGTTGGTCAGCCAATTAGATCTAAAAAGGGACATTTGACTTTTTCATATAATTTTTCATATACATGTGTGTATAGATATATATATGTATAGATATAATTTACTCATGAATTTATAATTCATCTCAAGATCTATTTTTAAGAAACAATGCAGAGTGCTGAATGAAACAAACATTACATTGTTAGGTTCTGAGAGAGAACATAATGTTTAACAGTTGCTAGGCACAATGGGGCAGTCTTCTTTTTTCCCATTTCATTAAAGTAATGCCACTTACTGCTTGTGCCAACTATTTCAGATGGCTTTGAATACTGACTTGGTAAATGCTTTACTGAAACAGTCATTAAGTTCTCCCACTCCAGAAGCAACCAAATTTTTACCTCTCAAGATGAAATAAAAGTGATCTGAATGTTGCCCAAATCAGCATCTGAGAGGGAGGAGAAAGGTCACTCATGAATGGAGTCAAGTTCTGACTACTTTGCAAAAAAGGAAGCAAGTCAAATCGTAAGTCATGCACTGCTGATTTAACGTGTGGGAACAAGAAAGACAGGAAGAAGCTTAGAATGCTGGAGAAAGCTATGTGCCTGCCAGTGTCATAAAATTCTCTTTGTAATTCAAGAAAAAAAAAAAGTTGTACTGTTGGAAACAATCCAAATTTGGCTGCAATAACTTTTTTTTTCATACATCTTAAAGGGTTATCAGTGGCTTTTTTTGAGTTTGAATGACATAGCAACATTTTTGCTTTAGGAATTATAAATTGATCACATCTGAAGTAGACACTTAAGTCTAACTCTTCACTTTGCAAATCTTTGGCCCCAGGTGGTCAGGGGAGGGTGGCGGGTTGGATTAAAGTTTATGGGTGGTCTGGCCTGGAAGGAGGAGGAGAAGATGTTGCCAAGGCAGTTGTCCCTGGCATGTAACTGTTTACCCATCCTCCTCTTTCCTGGCCACCATCAATGTCCTGTCACTTATTCTTTCACACTCAAGACTACCCTATCTCTACTTCATTCCTCCCTTCTGTTCACTGCTGAAGTTGTTTTTAAACAGATTTCACAAATGCATGATAACAAAGGGATGAGTTTCTTGATGTCCTTAGAAAAGGCCTGAGGTTCTGACAGCTAATTTTGTTACATAACATTTGAGATTGACAAGGTCACTGTCATGGGAATACAATCCTGGGTCCTCAGAGAGGATTGATTCTAAAACCCCAAGCCACTACAAATTCTCACTCTAACTCCCATGCCTCATCTCCTGCTTTGTGCTTATTAGCTCTGTGACTCTGGAATAATCCAAGACCGTGTAAGTATTTGCTTTGCTCAAACTGTGCAGAATTTCTCATAATAGCTAACTAAGCAGCTCAACCTGGCATGACCTCTCATCTGTTTTAGTCTAGAAAATAGTGCTGTTAACCTGTTTCTACTGCTTTAACTGCTGACCCCTTAATCTCTGCCTATTTTGGATTTTTTGAAGTTATCTTTGAGTACAGAAAGCTTCTACCCATGCCATGTCATCATACTGACAGAGCACTGATTATATTTCCAGAGTCCATAAAGAATACTTCATACCTTTTTTTTTTTTGAAAGTGTTAGATGAAAAAGCTCAAAAACGAGGAAGAGTAACTCAGTGCTTATTTTAAAATTAGGTAATGAGGAAAGAATTTTGTCATTTTTTCATATGGTGAGAAAACAGGAAGAAATGAGCTTTTGTTCATTCATATACTCGTGTGTCTTCATTGATCACCTATGTTTATGTTTCAGGCACTATGTTTAAATAAGATTTTTAATATATTTTTAAATAAGAGTTTATTGATGACCAATGTGATAAAATATTAAAATTAAGAAGAGAAAGGAAATAACGTCTAAGTTACAGTGTTTTTCAGGAAATGATGATGAACTATAAATAAATTGAAAGGCTAGTTAAATATATTTTGCCACAACCATATATTGGAATATAATGTATTATCATTATCCTGAAAGAGTAAGACTCCAAAAGAACTAAGAGAAAGCAAGTTTTTCCTTTTTCTCTGTGTAAGCTAGTTTCTCCCCATCCCTTGGATGAAATCCAGGGACAGGACATGATTTTCATGGTCACATTATGATAGTAAAAATTATTTTATTCACTTGTAGTTCTACTCTAATTTTAATAACTGGAACGACCATTTCCACAGTCAAAACTCTGAACTACATTTAGACTTAAAGATGCTTCTCTTCCCATGCTAAGTCTAAGACTTTTGGTGGGAAATAGGTGTGGCCAGCTGTTATCTCCTCCAACTTTCTTTCCTCCTCCTCCCATTTCTTTAGCCTAGGTTTTTCAAACCCTTCCAGGAGAGTGGGGCAGACAGGAAGGGGTAAGGAGCAGGGAAGTTGTTACTCTACAGATATTTTTATGACTTGGCATTAACATGCTCTGGGATTGGTGGCTATTCCACAGAGTCTCTTTTTTTAAAGGTTGTTTGGGGTTCTCTGGATGTTAACCCTGGGGATCCCTGGGGAGTGTAGCTCTCTAACATGGGCACAACACTTTCCTCCCAGATCCTGACCTTGATGGTACATCCCACAGCCTCTTATTGCTGAGATTTCTTGGAGAGATTTCTTTTTTTTTTTTTTTTAATTATTTATTTATTTATTTATTTATGATAGTCACAGAGAGAGAGAGAGAGAGAGAGGCAGAGACACAGGCTGAGGAAGAAGCAGGCTCCATGCACCGGGAGCCTGATGTGGGATTCGATCCCGGGTCTCCAGGATCGCGCCCTGGGCCAAAGGCAGGCGCCAAACCGTTGCGCCACCCAGGGATCCCTCTTGGAGAGATTTCTAACCCAGTTCCCCTCTGCTTCACCCACTTAGGCTGCTGAGAACTCCATGCATTTCTGTCACACTAAATAGAGGAGTGTAGTTCCTTCCAGTGCTGTGCGTTTTACCTCCTGACACAGACTTTGGCATTTACTCTTCTCAGGTGGGGTTCAAATGCCAGTTTCTGTACGAATTCATATCCCAGGAAATACATAGCAAATGTCGTAAGGTCCTTTCAAAGATTTCTCACTTCTTGAGATAGAATGGAGCATCTCTTTTCCTTTCCCTCAGCAAGGAAATAACCTGGAATTCAACAATGAAATATTGTCTTCTGGAATCTTTAGCCTGATTCTTTTTATATCCTTATGTAAAGGGCATATTACTCTCTGAGTGGAGTTAATGGATAATTTATATTTTTCCTCCCTGTGCTTTTCTATATTTTCCAAGTTTTCTGCAATAAAATGTCTATCTTTAAATGTCCCCAAACTAAAACTGATTAACATGGGTGCTGCATATTTTAACCATTCACCTGCACAAGGCAGATAACAGTAGTTTCACACTATAAGATAGGTGATAACTTCACATATTCATTCAACACAATTGCATGACTTATGTAGTGCTTCTTTTTTTTAGAGTTTTAATATGATCCCAACTTGGCCTTATTTGATCAATGATATCTTAAAGAAGTGATAAGTAACTGGAATATGGAATGCGATTTTTCCTTCATCCATTTTTTGACAGAATGAAAGTCATTCCAGTTGAAGTTTCCCTTTGGCAAACAGCTGCTCTCACCAAAGGGTAAAGTATTTAAAGCTCTACTTCTACTCTCCTTTAGTTGAGGGAGGGGGAACTTTGTAGCAATTGCCTCATGAGTTTGAGGATAACATTTGGGTGGCATGCTACTATGAACATTGGGATAAGAATTTTGCAAAACGTCAAGAAGGTACTGAATAATAAGTACGAGAAAGAACCTTTTGAGAGACGTGTGAGAGGAAAATGTCTGTATGGACAATTTCAGGATGGGGTGGGGTGTGCAAGGATGAGTAACTGATTGCCCAATTGCCTTCAGTCTTTTTCCCTTTTAGGAGCCTGTGTTATCTTAAGAGTATTATAGCTGACAGCTAGGATAAAACAGGTCATCATTTCCAAATGATTGCACAATCACCCATGTAACCAGAATTCTTTATAATGTGAAAAAAAAAAACTTATGTTGGCAAATTCAAACAGAACACAAAGCATTTAAAAATAAAATGTTCAGGTTATAGACAGTACCGTAAAGAACAATATGAAGAAATGTCTAATGGTTTTGCTGTGAACTGGCGTAAAGATTTAATACCATCCAGAAAAATGTATGATTTATAATTTTAGTCAACAATGAAATTTAGATTTAATATGTGGTTTATGTTTGTCAGTCAAGTAAATCACTAAGCTATGCAGAATTTATCATGGTTGTTGGAATTTGTGCATACCAGATATAATATCACTTAAATTATTTGCTCTTAGCCCTCTGTTGCTTCCATCCTCGACCAGTGGTTCACAAATTTTGAATCTTGAACCAGCATCATCATCAACCAATAACTTGCTAGAAATGTAAATTCTGGGGTCCTACCCCAGACCTCCCAAGTTAGAAACAGTAGGAATAGAACCCCAAATTTCGGTTTTAGCAAGATGTCCAGGTATTTCTGATGCTCATCTGAGAATCACTGAACTAGAAGAAACAGTTTGAAATACCTAAGCAGTTCAGTCTGTCCTGGCTGCAGGGCTGTGTTTAAAGGTGAGTGAATTGCAGTTTATAACTATTTTGGTGATCAACCCAAGAAGTGACAATTCTTGCCATGGAGATGGAAGAAATTTATGGAAGATAAAAACAAATATGCATCCATTATGCATCAGAGCAAGCAACCATAGACTCATAAATTGTATAATCCAGAGTTCTAAGAAACAATTTTAATTTTCTCTAGTATCCAACTTTGGATAGATGGTTGGATAGGTGCTAGTGTTCACTTCAAAGATGTTCTTCTTTAAGGAATTTTTTTGATGGAGCTAGATACTTTAACTAGACACTTAGTTAAAGGCACTTTGGGTGAGAAAAAGAAAATTTGAAGGAATGAGTTGGTGTGTTGAGCTTGTGATCACAGTAAGAGAATAAGACATCATTATAGGTTAATATTAAAAGGAACAGAGGGAAAAGTGTAGAATTTGTCTTCTTCAGAGCCTCTCTATATCTGGGACATGGCATTGGTTCTAGCCAGTAGCTTTGTTCTGATGAATGGAAGGATGCAAGAAGAATGGGGCCATACCATATTACAAGATGATTCGTATGTTGTACTGTGTATCTCAATATAAATTCCAAGCACAACATTAAGCATCAGAGGTAGGAGAAAAAAGGGAAACTGAAATGATAGAAAATCAGAAATATAAAAAGAACACAAAATTTGTTATAGAAAGTATGCAACATTCTGGTTGTTTGTGACAGTGCAAAAATCACAATTTTTCTTTTCTTTTTTTTTTTTTTTTTTAAGATTGGCTCAAAAAGCACAGGTAAACCCGAAAGACATATCCAAAGAGAAATTCTACCAACACAGGTAGAATTCCCCAACCATCTTTTTTCTGCCCCATGACTTCTGGTGTTCTGATGTCCAAGACGATGTCTGTGTGGAATGTACAGTGTGTGAGCCACATATAGCAGATTACCAATGGCTATGTGAGCTGCTCAGGAGGACGGAGGTGCTTGAGGTCTCTGCAAAGGATCAAGGTCATCTCCAGGCCTCAGCCTCCATAGAGGAAAGAGAAAGTAGCTGCATGTTTTCAAAATGGTTCTGTTAGGTCCTTTTCACATCTCATTAGCCCTTAGTGAGGCTATTTAGCAAGATAAAACACTGTAAAATGGTCACACTGGTAAAAGCCAAGAGGTTTATAACAGTTGCCCTTATTCCCCTGTGTTAGCAGACTAACAGTGAAGGAGCATATCTAGGGCACGGAATACTGAGGATTTTGTAGGATTCCCAATGGTCAGGGACTATTATTACTGTTGTGCTCAGGAAAAGTCTCATTTTTGTCCATGGGGCTGTATCACCTCATGTCGGTCTCCAATGTATCTGTTCAACTTCAGAAGTTCTTGGCCAGCAGAGAGGCATCCTACTGTTAGCAGTGAACAAGAGAGAGTTAGGCCACACAGGAACTCTGCATAGGAGATAGCGTGGAATGTAATGGAACAATATGAAGTCTATATGCAAGGAGGGAGTAAGTTCACAGTTAAATGATGGAAGCAGCACTGGAGGGTTTAGTGAGGATTACACACCTCGCAGTTGATAGAAAAATATGAGAAGCTGGATGAGGTAACAATGACATTTTTAATCCAAATGAGGATTTGAGATTTAATCCAAATGAGTCAAATTCAGGAATTTGAGACCATAATCTGGTCTGGAGAAGGAGGTACGTACAGTCAGTCCCCACGTAACTTGGTGAATTAGGCCACCTGTACACATAGTGAGTTTTCTTCAGTTTGTCTAAAAATTGCTGCTTGGCACAGCTATTCTGTGGAGCCAAGAGAAAAAAAAAAACTCTTTTGTTATTATTATTATTTTTGCTTTCCCACATAGAATCAATTTGTGGATTGCATAAACCACAGGATATAATTCTACTATTTCAGCCAGAAACTTTCCCATCTGACCAAGACAATTGCAAATATGCTAAACTTGCTTTAATGAAAAGTCATTCTTTACATAGCTTACATCGACATAAGATGACAAGTCACTCACCAGATAAAGGGTTCTTTGTCTGAATCAAACAATAAGCCAGCTCTTCCACAAAAAAAGCCATTCTATTCTGAACTGAATGCATTTTCAACTAATGCTGCATTCAGGACCAAAACCAAAGGAGGCCCATCTGCTAGGAAGGCCAAAAGCCCATTGTGTGGTGTGTCAGTCCAGTCTGCTATGGAAATGGTCACTCTAAAACTGTTTGCAATTTAAAAGTGCATACTGAGAATTATGTTAACCTCTATTGACTGACTTCTGTTAAATGTGCCATTAAGAATCCAATTTACCCTGCCTTCCTCTAAAATGTTGTGCTCAGGGCATTCAGATAGGTACATTATGATGGTCAATTGTCATAGGCTAAAAGTCATTACCTCATTAGCTCAAACACACCGAGCATTTGTCCCCAATTTTAATAGGGGCTCCTTGCCCTGGGATTATGGGAGCACTGATGGAAGATAACCTCATATGATGATTTGAGGGGTGTCAGGTTGAGTCCAGGGGTAAATGCTGATTGAACAAGGCTGAGACACCCTAGATGGTGAACTCTGACATCACTCTTTGCAAATCTGGTTGTGCATCTTCTGCTTAGAGTGAAAATTTACCAGAGGTTAGAACCTGAGTGTCAAGTCAAAATGGGATGATGAATTAGGTCAATTACTACATGGTAGACATGCAAGTCACGTTAGTGCTTGGTAAATATAACATACTTTTAATTACTTTTACTGACACTCACATTTATTTTCTTTTGTCATTTAAATCATCACAGAATTGTTAATGGACTGGCAACCTAAAAAAAAAAAAATCAACACTTTAAAAACAAAATGTTTATTTGGGATCAAAGAATGTCAATTGGGGGTACACAGATTTGGGTAGAAACCTGAATAGTGTTTCAGTTGTAGGGGGTAGACTCGGGGTTTTTATGAGGAATTAAAAGGAAATTTAGGTAAGTTGTTTTTAAGAACTCATTGGTGCTGATAAGCAGGGCTCAGTTTGTATTCATTGATTGGCAAAGTGCTCACTGAGCACGAGTTCACTTTTATCAGGCTTTTCAAACAGGATATTCTTGTTCTTGCTGACTTCTTGGAATGCTGGCAGTTTGGCCCAATTTAAATATTCAGAAAACAGGACATGCTAAGATGTTCCTCTGAAAGGGCTGCTCGGGCTCTATTTTAAAATGTTTTTCACAACAGTTATCAACTCACTGGTTAACTGCAATTTTATTTTCTTTATAAATGTGTCTTTAGCGTATTATTGAAAAATATCCCAAAAGCATCTTTGCTAATATCTTCAGGTCCTTTTTCTAATCTTGTCTTTACAATGATTACAGCAATAAGATGAAACTGCCCCTCCTAATATTGCTCATTAGGCTAATTTCAGCTAACTCGTTGTTTTGAAAACCATTTTCAGTATAAATCTGCATAAACCAGAGTCGGTTTGGTAACTCATCATATTCTGTGAAGTGAAATTTTCTTTTTTTTTAAGATTTTATTTATTTATTCTTGAGACACCGAGAGAGAGGCACAGACCTGGGCAGAGGGAGAACCAGGCTCCTGCGGGGAGCCCACTGCGGGGCTCCCTCTTGATTCCCTGACCCCAGGATCACAACCTGAGCCAAAGGCAGATGCTCAACCATTGACCCAGCCATGTGCCCCAAAGTGAACTTTTCAATGGAACCACTGATTTCCACCTGAAATGAAATATATTAACCAAATCTGTCTTCTTCCTGAGTTACTTGAGCCACTATTAAAACTCATTAGAATTTACTTGCTTTTTTTCCAAAAAGCAATTGGAAAATTGTTGATCACACCTTCAACCAACTTTCATATACTTGAGTAAGTTTGTCTTCCTTCGGGCACTTGCAATTTATTTGGAAATTTCTGATAGACCCAATTTCAGAAATTCTTAGTCATTTTAGTTTATTATCTGGAAGTACTAATTTGAATTCAGGCTAGTGTCTTAGAAAAAGGACTGATTTTAAAATACACAGCCTTGCTTTGATTTCAACGCTGGCTCTTACTGTCTTTGTTTCTTCCAGCAAGGCATTCAGCTACAGTGTCTCCAGCTGAATTTTGAGAAAATAATAAGAATAATAACACTATCATTCCAATGTGAAGATATTTTGTGTCCAGTAAAGAGCAGTTCTATTAGTAGTGGGTACTGAGTACTCAATATATATAAAACCTGGAGTGGAAGGGTAAACAAAACCTAGTGGGAATGCCTCTGGTCATTTGGACCTCATTATGCAAATCTTGGGGTTGAATTGTGACTGGGTGCTGTTCTTTGCAGATCAGTGCATCCTGTGACACACCAAAATGCATGTCAGGTGGCTTAGTTCTTCCATAAGAACACTAACCAATCAAGAAGGAATAAGGAAATCTCTGGAAGAAAAAAAAATATCATTTTTCATAGATTCCATTGTTAGCCAGGTAACGAAATAATTCGTTTTGGTGCTAAAGCATAAAAGAAAATAATCTAATTAGGTTATGAAAACAGGTATGCCAGGTTTCAATTTATTGTCTTTCAGCCCCAAATCTATCCTTCTTTGTCTGCTATGTGATCATAGAGGTAGACTTTGTAAATATTTCTCTTTCACCAGATGGCATGATAGTAAGCCTTGCCATTTGTAGGGGCTAGAGGCTCATGGAGGCAGAAGGGCCTTTTTTTTTTCTCTCCCTTTGGTTCCAGTGGTCCTTGCTGGTCAGCTTCTTGCATCATTCAACATTCCCTGATGTTCTACTCCTGCAGAATGCAGTTACTCTAGCGCTAGCCTCCTATAAAGTGTGGCTTTCTCCAACATGCAGAACACTGTTTTTCTAGCGTTGGTTCCTGCAGACTGTGGCTTCTCCACATCTTGGTCCCTGCAGCACGGGGTGCCCAGCAGAGCCTGGTGCTGCCCTGAAGCTTTCCCTAGTAGGTTCTCCAGGACATCCATGATGGAGTGCGGCTGGTGAGGCACCTCCCCTTGGATGACCTCTCTCAGCGCCTCTTATGTGATTTCACATCAAGTTTTGAGGTGCAGCACCTCCCTGAGCACGGCTTCCCTTCCCTTACCATTGACAGGACTGGTTTCCAGCAATGCCCAGCCGCAGGGCTCCTCAGCAAGTTCCCCGCCGTCCCAGGGAGCTCTGGTTGAGCCTGTTCCAATGAGGTCTTGATCTCAGCCCTGCTCAACCAGGCATAGAGTCATTAGCCCTTCCTTGGACATTCTATCTCAGCACTCTAAGTAGTGGCTTCTCCCTATTTTATATATATATATATATATTTTTAACTGTCCCTAGTCAAATCCTTATTACTCTACTGTACTCTCCTGCCATTAATTCTTTATTTTAAATTTCCCTGTTGAGGAGAGCCTGGGCGTCTCAGTTGGTTAAATGTCTGCCTTTGGCTCAGGTCATGATCTCAGGGTCCTGGGATGGAGCCCCACGTTGGGCTCCCCACTCAGTGGGGAGTCTGCTTCTCCCTCTCCCTCTACCCATGCACACACTCTCTTTCTCTCTCTCTCTCTCTCTCTCTCAAACAAGTAAATAAGTCTTCTAAAAAATTTCCCTGTTGAAACTACTGTATGATTTCTGTTTCCTAATTGGACTCAGACAGACAGATATAATAAGCCTCCTGCTTTACTGTATCTCTGATTGAAACCATTATGGGGCATCAATAGACCTTCTGAAATGTTGGATAGTGAAATATGAGTAAGAATCCCCCAAAATTTTAAGTGTTTTTTCATTCATTGATAATTATTAAAATAATTTAGAACTAATTTGAATATTGTTTTGAAAAGGTAATCTTTTTTTTAAAGATTTTATTTATTGATTCATGAGAGACACAGAGAAAGAGAGGCAGAGACACAGGAAGAGGGTGAAGCAGGCTCCTTGCAGGGAGCCCGATGTGGGGCTCGATCCCAGGACCCCGGGGTCACCCCCGGCTCACGAAACTGCTGAGCCACCCAGCTGCCCATCATCTAAATTTTAAAAGGTGTCATAACCACTAGGGTTGTAACACCAGAGCTTTTTAAATTGCCGTACAGACCCACTCTGAATGTAGCTAGGACCACTTGATGAATGAATCTGTTATTATTTGATCAGTTGAAATTTACCTGCAATTGTGAATCATTAAAATTTAAAGAACAGTTATGTAAATTTGAACATTTGCATTATGTCTTATCTGAGCCCCAACATATAAGTTTTTAGTAAATAAAATGAGTCATAAAATATCTCTAATTAAAGTATTAAATACTTTTTCCCCATCCTACTTTTCTAAATAAAGCTAATTAATGCTCAGCTCATGCTTTTAAAAAAGTACTCTTAGTTTATCAGTGTGTAGCTCTATCATGTTGTGGTTAAGGTTAATTACCTTTAGGTTTGTCTCCTAATTCATCTTTGCTATTTCCTTATTTTCTGGTTAAGCACAATCTCCTTTATCTTTGTTAGACATCGGCTTTTCTGTCTTTGAAATATAAATAATAGTTAAAAAATACGGTGATTTTACGAAGAATAGTTGAAGTGAATTTTGGAGTTAAAGCTTTTAAGTGATTGAGAAAAGGAATAAATATTAGTCTAAGACATTACAAATAGTAACAATCAGCTTTATAATTTCTAACTCAAAACTTGGTGTACACAGTGAAGTTCCTGAGCCAGTAGAAGTTTTGACAGTTTGATAACTTTTAATATATAGTTGAGCCTTGAACATCATGGGGGTTAAGAGCACAAACCCCACCCTCAGGACCTCTATGGTTGAAAATTCATATATAACTTTAGACTCCCCCAAATTTAACTACTAACAGCTTACGGTTGACTATAAGCCTTGCCAATAATACAAATGGTCAATTAACACATATTTTGTATGTTATATGTATTATATACTATATATTTCACAATAAAGTGAGCTAAAGAAAAGAAAGTATTAAGAAAATTATAAGGAAGAGAAAATACTATACTGCATTTACTGAGAAAAAATCCACATATACGTGGATCCATACAGTTCAAACCATGTTGTTCAAGGGTCAGCTGTAGTTTTGGTATTTGCATTTACATAATTCTTTCACCATCAATGATAATCAGAGTCCGTATAGTGTGTGTTAGACACTGGTTGAAATATTAACTATTCTATTCCTCTCACTATCTTCCATAGTATTATATTCTATAACTAAACAACTAGCTTAGTCTTGTGCAATAAATGAGATTTTTTTACAAATAGTCTTTTTTCTCTCAAAATATCTTTTTTATTACAATATTATTGACTATATTCCTTATGTTGTACTTTTCATCAATGTGATATACTTATTTTATAACTGGAAGTTTGTACCTCTTAATCGCCTTTGGTCTCTCAAAATATCCTTAATGTGTTGTTCTCTTTTGATATGAAAAAATAAAAAGGAAAAGGTGGAACTGTATTTCTGCTTAAACTGCCAAATAGGATTGTCATGACAATTGAAAATGCCAGCTAAAGAAACATAAAGCTTAGATCTCTAGCTATTTCATCTCCACTGACCACCTTCTATAAAATATTTTCCATTAATATAAAGGTGAGGTCAATAAATGTAAATTCCTCCACAATTGTTGGATAAGGAAAATCCTGGACCATTAAAACAGTGATAAGGGGCAATGAGAGTTTCCTCTTCACTACTAATTTCTTCATAATGTCACTCACAGTGCTATAAGAACTTTGCTTTTTCTGATATGAGTTTCGGGTAACATATTACACTGAATTACTTTGCTCACACTGTCGCCTGCTAGCAGCCAAATAAAAGTAGCATTTGTTTTTTTGTTGGAGTCCAAGTAATGGATGTCACATTTATGCTCCATTGTGGCTATTGCATTTCAGAAAGATGTTTATGTGAAAGAGATGGATAGTGTTACAAGTGGAGACTTTGAACAGGAGCCCTTCTGCGAGCTCTACGTTTTTAATTATGCTACTTAGATAATTCTGATTTAATTTACTGTATGTGTGCATCTTTTAGGAAAGAAGGCAATGTTTAATTCACTATAACCTGACTTCTTACTCCTTCTGTGCCATGAAATTTCTCTCAATAAGGCCTCTCTGGAATCTTATACTGCCTGTTCCAAAGGGAACATTTTAGTCCTTACCTCAATTATATGCTACCTCCTTTAATAATTTGCCAGTTTAACCATTGTTCCTCTGAATGTTCCGAGTCATTCTTATCTCGCTTCTTTTAATATCTATATATTTATTGTTGGATTTCAGAAAATGGACTATCATGTGCCTAGAGAGATTTTCTTCAAATTTATTACATTTGACTTTGGAATCTGTAAGTTTCCTTTTCCATCCAGTTTTGGAAGTTTGGGACCTTTATTTCTTCAAATATTTTTCAATCTTTTTCTCTTCCCTTTTGAGAGCTCCAATTACCTGCATGTCAGACTGCTTGATTTTGTCCAATAGGTAACTAGGTTCTGTTCATTAAAAACAAAACAAAACAAAACAAAAACAAAACTTTTGTCTCTTCTTCAGATCAGGTAACTATTAATCTATGTTCAGGTTCATTGATACTTTCCTCTGTTGTCTCTAATCTGTTAGTAAACCCATTGATTTAATTTTTTATTTCAGATATTTTCATTTTTAGCTCTAAGTTTCCACTTGGTCCATTCATATGTATTATTTGTCTTTGAATAGATTTCTTATCTCTTTACTCATATGGTTGTATATTTCCTTTACTTTCTTGAGCATCATGATAATAGCCACTTTAAGGTCCTTATTATCAAATTTCAACAGCTATGCCATTTTAGGTTTAATTCAACTGTTCTCTTCTTCAGGAAACATTCCTTAACCCCAACTGGGTTGATATAGGCTATTTTCTGATCTCAGAGAGTTCAGGATTCACCTTTTTCTTATTTTTCATTATATAAAATTAAAGTAATGTTTTTACATGCCTATGTTCCCAACTAAATTGTAAAGTTCTCAAGGACTTTTCATCTCTATCTTTCCCTCTATGTTCCTCCTAGTTTCTTGCATTGTAATTGGAAGAATAAATATCTTAATATTATTCTTATTAATAAGACATTTATTTAATTAGGCATAATTTAGGGAGGTAGTGTCGCCCATTATTCAGGTAGGTCATACTGGAAAGCAAGAACTGGAGTTTGGGCCTCAGTTTTGTAGATCAAAACTGGTTAATATACCTAAAGTTGGTCAAATTTTGGGAACTGATTAATATTATCTAATATTATAATAAATGGATGCATAAATTATGGTTCTTATAGTGAACATGATTCTAATGATTAATCTGTGTCTTCTTGCAGGATATGATATTTCTGGTTTTAAGGGTCTAGGAAATGAACTTTGCAATCAATATATTGTTACCTATAGTAAAATAAATGTAGTTATACTAAAGTATAATTCATTTAAAGTAAAAAGTCTTATAAACCTCCTTACCCTTTGACCTGGTATGATCTGACCATGAGTCTGCTTTCCACATGTTCTCTCTTGGATAGTTCTGGGCCTCATTTTTTTTTTTTCCTCTTCTCACATCCTTGGAGACCATCCTGTAAACTTAGATTCATCCTTCCCTCAGATATATTACAGGTTTAAAAAACATGCACTCTACCTGTAAATGTTTCTGAGTTTCTATACTCACTAATCACTTTGTCTGAATTTTAATAAAACTCAGCTTTTAATGGAGTTCCTCTTTTCCAAAGTTGATTTCAAGATAATAATCCTCATCCATTTATATGTAATTTATTATAATTAGTTTAGCCCTAAAGCTAACATTATTTAATAGTTCTGAAGACATTTTTCTTTAGTCCTTAAACCATTATATAGGTTCTTAACTAAGTGATAAACAACTTAAGGATGTGTGGCCATCCATCCATCCTTCTATCCATAACCCATCCCATATATATTGAGAGTCAGGCAATTTTCTAGCTGAACCAGAGAGATACAGCCACTGCTGTCATAGTGCCTCTTATAGTCTACCACAAAAAGATTTGGTAAACAATAGTTTAACAGAAGGGTAGTGAATGTTACAAGAAAAAAGTTCAGGGAGCTTTGAAGATATACATTACACAAATAACCTAAACTAGAAATCATGGAAGGTATTTCTGAGAAAGTGGTACTAACTTGAAAGCTAGAGGATGAGCCAAAGTTAGCTGAAGAAAAGACTGGTGGGAGGAGAGAGAATCATATTTTAGAAGTTGAAAAGAGTTCAATGTTATTGGAACAGAATACAAAAAGGAGAGTGATGAGAGATGAAATAAGAGAACACAAAATAGAGGTATTTCTTTGAAATTTTCTTAAAATATGTTTTTTAGAACTGTAGTTTCATTGTGTTTAAATAGTAGTTATTAATTTTTAATACAGATGATTTGAAAGGAAATGAAAAGGAATGTAATCCTAATATCCAAATACCTTCTGTTAGTATTAAAGCACACTAACAAAGCTGCATGTTCAAATTAAGAAAATTTACATGATACAGAAAATGATCAAATAAAAATGAAAGTCTACAACTATCAGCCTAATCAAACTCCCTAAATTTAACTATACTTAAAGTTCTGTTATGTTCCTTTGGGGGTGAGAAATAGGCATATTTATCTAATTAATTATATATCTGTATTTATCTTAATGTATTATCCTATTCTATTATCTATGATTCTATATCTAGATTTAATATGTCATAGTATATTGTGGATATTGTTTATATTATCACATACAGAATCATCTCATCTTTTTTTTTTTTGACAGCTATGTATTACTCTGTTAAGAGAATGTGCCAAAAACTAAGTTATTATCTATCAGTTCCAGACCTCCCTTTATGCAGCTCTATAAATCATGTTTTTCCTTTCTGTGGGCTACCCACCTCTCTCTCCCACTTTCTGTTAATCTCCGCTAATAAGGGCAGTAGAAGAATGGAAGGCTGGAGGATAAAGAGTGTCCTCTCTGTCTTTTTCTGTTCCCATTTCCTTCAATTCTTATTCCTATTGGCCTTTTGTCCCCATCTCTCACTCTACCCTCACTTCTTCCTCCTGAAAGTAGCAGTTAATTCCAGCAGCAATGATTGATATTAATATTCAGTTTTCTAACACACCCAGAATCCATTCCTTCTTAGTCCCTCAGAGACACAAGTACCACCTCCACCACTTCTCAGATATCTGGGTGGGGCCAGTGTATGAATTCCATGGGCACTGAGCACGTAGGCCTCTGTGAGTTCCTTCATCCATAACAGACTTTTAAGAACTGTGTTTTATGATGGCATTAGTATAAAGACAAAAATATCAATATTATTTATAATTTTTTTCTTTGACCTAAAAGTTTATTCTTCTTTTGAGTTTAAAACAAATCAAAAAAAAAGAAAGAAAGAAAGAAAGAAAGAAAGAAAGAAAGAAAGAAAGAAAGAAAGAAAAAGAAAAAGAAAGAAAAAAAAATCAAAACATTCTCATGACCGCATAAAGTTCTTTTTCGTCTAGGCACTGTATCTACATTGCCTAGTGGATAATTTGGCCCTTGTTTTGGATCTCTGATCCGCAGAGCTCCCCCTCCTAGCTCAGAAGCACCCATATCATTCCAGAGATGCTTTTTTTCCTCAAGGCTCTAGGCCCCAGCTTCATGGGTGCCTTTCCTTTAATTTGTTTTGGTAATTCCAACCTGTGTTAGCAGAGGGCTCTCTCTTTGCTTGCAGATGACCACTTTTTTTGCTATATCCTAATGTGGTTGCTCCTCTGTTTTCTGTATCCTAATCTCTTTCTATGAGGACATCAGTTATATTAGATTGAGGCTCACCCTAAGGACTCCATTTTAACTTAATTACCACTTTAAAGGCTCCACAGTCACATTCTAAAGTACCAGAGGTTAGTTAGAGCTTTTAATACATGAATTCTGAGGCAAGACACAATTCAGCCCATATTAAGTGGACTTGCCAACACTTACTTAACCAGAACCATATTGATAACCATTTCTGTTATTTTCATTTTCAGCTATCTCAAATATGTTTTAATGAACATTTTTGAATATAGATCTGAACAAATCCTTGTGGGTGTAACTGTGGCATTAACTTCTTAAGAGTGAGACTGCAAGATACCCTCATTTTTAATTTATAGTTTTTCATAATTATTGCCTTGTGGCATTCCTGAATGTTTCAAATTCTTGCTCAAAATATATGAGCTTGCCAGTACTGTCATCAAATTCTACATTTTGCTGATCTGATGAGTGAAATACAGTTATATACTTGTTTTTATTTCTTTAAATATGAAGCAAGGTAAGCATTTCTTTTATATGTTTGTTGTCTATATTTTCCTGTAGATTGCTTGTTCATACATTTAGCTGGTTTTCTGTTGAATGTTTGCTTTTTCTAGTTGATTTTCATGTGGCTGCCATCATCTCTCATTTCTTTAGTTGTCCTCATATTTGCATATCAACTAGTTAATTTGTTGTTATCTTTAGGTCTTAGGTTAGAAATGACCCCCAACAAAAATTCCTCTATGATTTTTCCCACCGATGCCTGGATCAGGATCTCTCCTAAATATCAGGCTTATTTATCTATATTTAGCACTCATTATGCCTCATTATTAGACAATTGAAATTGCTTTTTACTATTTTTGTCTTCCCCAATAGAGTACAATCCTAAGAGCAGAGATCTTGATTTGTTTATTGGCGAAGCCTAGGTAATTAACAGTGTCTGATCTAAAAGGTATTCAATATATAAATTTTTTGAGCTGGCTAAATAAATGAAGGAAAGGATCAGTGAAATTTTTATCAAGGCGTATCTCTTAAGGTTTCAAGTTTGAGAACCGCTGATTCATCTGGAGATTTGGTCAGTTAGCCTATTTCCTATGTAAAACTCTGCTATTGAATTTAGCCAAAAAGTAAATACAATGGTTGTGAGCAAAATGTAGTCCCCTCTATTACAGCAGAGGGTGTTTTATTTTTATTTTTTTCAGATTTTAAGAAGCATTTTGATTATTTTTAGGTACTGGCCATCTATATTACTCAGGGATAATTCATAACAGAGTTTTGTTCTCCGTGTCTTCTCAACGGAGAGGTAAATCTGCATAGCAGTTAAGAACTTGGGTACAGGAGCTCATGCATTTCTTTTTTTTTTTTTTTTTTTTTTTTTTTTGAGCTCATGCATTTCAATCTTTGTCCCACCACTTCTAGTTCTGTGACCCTGTCCGTGTTACTTGTCTGATCCCTAGACTTGCCATCTCGAAAGTAAGGATATTATTATCTGCCACTACTGTTGCTGGAAGACTTAAAAGAGATAACATTTATTGAGCACTTAGAACAGAAAGATTAAGACGTTAGCTATTATTATTATTCACACCGGTTTCCTTACTTAGGGAGTTAGAGCTTCTTAATAGAGTGGTGGATTGGGAATATGCTCACTGATCTATTGCCTTTCAAGGATGATGAGGTAATATATACTTAGATTACCATAGAAAGTAAATCAGCATTAACTACAATAGGTAGTCACAGTGTGAAAAAGAAACCAGTCTACCAGTTAGTGAGGGAACAGTTTAAACTGTTATATGTGCGTGCCTACCTATACATGCACATGCACAGCCAGCCCATAAATCTCAGTAGGAAAACACTGTTGGTTCCCCAGTCTGAATATGTCTAAAATGTAGAGGTTTTATTTTATTATTTCTTTATTCTTAAGGAATGCCCCTGATATTCATTTTCATTTTATTTAATCTATATAAAAAGATTTGTGAAATATGATACACACAGAACTATGCCTTGAGCCCCCAAAGGATTGATTCTGGTAAAGTGTAAAATAAAAGCAGAATTCTTAATTGGTTCTAGTGATGCCTGATTATTCTAGAGTCTGTCTGAAATGGAATGCCTTGTGTGTGTGTGTGTGTGTGTGTGTGTGTGTGTGTGTGGTCAGTTCTGTGGTTGAAAGAAGAGGCAGCTACTTGAATGATGAAATTTGAGAAGGTCTCGGAAATACTGTTTCTCAGGTTCTTCCCATCGTACCTGAAATTAGAGGGCCATCTAATTTCTCATATGAATGGGTAAATCTTCTCATTTTCATTGGTTACTTCAAGAAATTCAACACCATGGAAAGAATAAGCCATTCATATACGTACATATGTATCTAGTGTCTCGGAAATACTGTTTCTCAGGTTCTTCCCATCGTACCTGAAATTAGAGGGCCATCTAATTTCTCATTTGAATGGGTAAATCTTCTCATTTTCATTGGTGACTTCAAGAAATTCAACACCATGGAAAGAATAAGCCATTCATATACGTACATATGTATCTAGTGTGTGTGTGTGTGTGTGTGTGTATTCAACCTCATGCTTTAATTTTGAATCCACTGACCAAAGTGCTATTACCTTGAAAGAAAAACATCTCTCATAGTGTGGGTTGATACATACTTTTTCAAGTCTAAAATGGATTTTATTCCACTTATGTTTGTTAATGTTATCTCTGGGTTATACAATTACAAATGATTTTAAATTTTTCACTAGGCTTTATAAATTTTCTAAAAATGCTAAACTTGTTTGTTTAATTAGAAATAAGAAAAATAAGACAATGCTCATTAGATTTCTACCCACACAAGGAATTGACTTGTAGCTACCTAATTCCCCTGATCAATTATTAAACAACCTGTGCTTTAGAAAATTTGGAATGGAACAAAATATAGCTACTGAAAGTCAATACAAGTGGACTGGATATCAACCACAGCATCAAGAAAATCGGAAGGAGACATGATAAAATGCAAAGTTGATGTTACTTCTGATGATTTTAAGTTAGCAAAATAAACCTTACGGGAATAATCAAGTAATTTCCTACCTTCAGTTTTAAAGAGAGGAAAATAAAAACCTTTTACCAAACTTCATACAGAGATGAGTCAGAAAGCTTCAATTCAGTCCAGCAACCATTTATTCTGTGTCTACAAGATTTCACAACATGGTCAAGATTCAAACAAGAAATCAAGTATCAGGGAGCAAGTGTTTTAAATAAATAAGAAACATGTCTAGAAGGATGTAAGACAAAATTGCTGGAAGTTGATGCTGCACAGTAAGATTACAGGTGATGGTTCTCATTTTGCCTGTCTATTCTCAAATTTGTACTGTGACAACGTCTGTATATATGTATGTGTGTGCAAGTGTCCCTTTTATGACTTTACTATCCACGTTTGATCCTTATCCCCCTTTGTAAGCTTTATTTCTGCTTCCTCTTTCCACAATTCTTCTCTACTCTGAGTAGTAGCATATCTGTGGGAAAGAGCATTTTGTAAATCAGTTTTTTAAATTCTATTTCCTATCCTTGCTGATGGCCTGCTATTGCCAATCTAAATATCACATGCTCTGTGAAGACCTCTCTGACTCCGAGTTCCTAAACATTTGTTTCTTTCAGTGATGGCATTTTATGATAAGGTGTCATGTGTTCCTATTCTACTTACTCCATATGATACTTTACATTTCAAAGCAATTTTACATAAATTATTTTATGTCATTTTGTGAAACTGTGTAGATATGATCTTTATTTTTAGTATGTGGGTAAACAGAAGGATTAGTGACTTGCTTATATTTTTAAGGAGCTAAGGCCAAGAATACAGGGTTTCTGACTCTTGATATAATTATATTTTTAATATAATTAAATTATAATTATATTTATGGAGCTACACTAAGTTTACTTTCGCTCTTTGATGAAACTACAAATAAACTCTGTGAGCTCAGGGACTCTTTAGGACTTAAGAATATAGTATATACAATAGGTGCTCAAAAATTATTGATTGTTTAATGTTTTGACAATGTCTGTAAAGCAGATAAACGAAGTCAAAGCAAATTTCCTAGCTCACTGTAAACAGATAAACTCTTCAGTATTAAAATCTTTAGGTCTGCTCTTCTTCAAGATTTTTTTTTAATATTTAATTTGTAGGTATTTGTATTTGTTTAAGATATAAGTGAGGTATCTAGAGGGAAAAAAAAAATCATCATTCAGAGAGAGAAGACAACACTTTAATTCACCTGAAGGGAAAGCCTATTAGAAGAATGACTCATTGAGGGGAAAGGGGCATAACTGGCAAACACTCACTGGAACAGGGGGAGAGGAAAGCACCATGAAATGTCATGATGTTGGATTATGGATTTTGGTATATTTTGTATCTCTGGATTTTGTATACTTATGACAAGGGTGGAAAGTGCAGGATCTCACAGAGATAAGACAAGATTCAACAAGGTTTATAAGATACTGATGAGATCTCTGCTCACTGGTGGTTGCCAAGTGGACAAAAACCTACCTAGCCAATTAAAGAGTGGCAACATTTCTTTTTTTTTTTTTAAGATTTTATTTATTTATTCATGAGAGACACACACAGAGAGAGGCAGAGACATAGGTGGAGAGAGAAGCAGGCTCCACATAGGGAGCCCAATGCGGAACTCGATCTCAGGACTCCAGGATCATTCCCTGGGCCAAAGGCAGGTGCTCAACCGCTGAGCCCCCCAGGCTTCCCAAGAGTGGTAAATTGCATGCTGAGCTTTGATGCTTCTGTTGAGTTGGCTGGAGTGAGGAGCAAGGCCAACTGCTCACAAGCTACGGATAAGCAGTACCCAGGGGAGAGTAAATGTTTTCTCATTGCAGCAAAAGACTAAATCTAGCCATGCAAACAATGATGGCAGTAGAGCAAAGATACTGATGGATAAAAAAGCATACTGTACAATTCCTCCAATTCTTTTGAATTGTATAGTATTAAAATAATTTTATGTCATAGTGAGTAATTGAAATAAATATAATAGTTTATGTTTTGTACAAAAATAATAGTGGCTTAAAGTATGTGCTTCATCTCCCTCCTTTCTTGGATAATTTATTATGGAAGGTACTTTCATCCATTCAACACTTATTTATCAAGCACTGTATACACCAGCTCCAATACTAGGCCTGGAATTATAATTATGAAGTAAAAAGACCTGAGCTCAGCTCTGGAAACTGGGCAAAGTATCATGACTTTTTATTACGGTGACCTTCTCAACCTCCTAATTACCCATCCTTGATGACTACCCTTGGTAGCTGCCCATCTAGCTGGGTCCTACGTATGCTGCATTCCATTAACTATCTCCATAGTTTTCTGCAGTGCAGGCACCCTTCTTGCTTCTCAATATGATAATTACGCCTCCCTTGCTCCTCATCAGTAAGCACTGCCACATTTCCTCTAGCAGTTTCTTTTTTCATCACCCCCATTGCTATCCTTGTGTTCTGGCAACGTCTCTTACTGTCAGGGCTGGCTGAGATCAGCCATCACGGTGCTTCTAAACATGCTAACCCCTTCTTATCAATGCATTTTATGCTTTGGTAATAGGTGATTCCTGCAGGCTCTCCCATGGAATAAAGTTAGCTGGAGATTGTCTGCTAACTGTTAATTGCAGAGTGCCCACACTAGCATACCACTTCTTTGAGTTTTTGGATCCCATCTTCCATGGCAGTTCCAGCATACTAAATGGACCATTATTAATTTTGCAAATTCCCAGTTCATGGCATTTATGATGTCTTTTGTCTTTCTTGTTTTTTTTTTTTTTTTGTAATAGCCTTATTGAAATATAATTCACATATCATACAATTTGCCCACTAACTCATTATCTCATATAATCCTCACAATAACTCTCACAAATGTTATTATTATCACTCTTTATAGGTAAAGAGATCATGTCTTAATGAGGTTGAGTAACTAGCCCGAGGTCATACATTTGGGACCTAGATTTGAACCCAGTATTGTCTGATTCCAAAGGCCTACTGTACTTATTCTTAAAATGTCTACTTATATAAAAATTGCAAACTCTCGCCCTTTTTATTTTATTTTATTTTATTTTATTTTATTTTTTTATAAGGTTTTATTTATTCATTCATGAGAGACACACAGAGAGAGGCAAAGACACAGGCAGAGGGAGAAGCAGGCTCCATGAAGGGAGCTTGACATGGGTCTCGATCCCGGGACTCCAGGATCACGCCCTGGGCGGAAGGCAGGAGCTCAACTGCTGAGCCACCCAGGTGTCTCTCTCACCTTCATTTTAAACAAGCATGGTTTTGTCTTCTCAGTCAACTCTCTCACCTTTGAAGTCACTATCATTATTAGTAACTCACATTTATTTCTAATAACCTATAGTTTTCGATAAATATGCTTTAATTTTGTATTTTGTCCTCATAAAAATTGGAAAATGACTAGGTGGGGAGCAAATTTCAGATGGGAAAAGTACGATGTAAGGTAGCCAACTGACCAGTTCAAGGAAAAAAAAAAAAAAGCCAGTTCTGGGACCAATGGAAGTATGTCACAAGCCTCTGCCCAAGGACATTTCCTATGAGGGCCTCACGCTGCCTGCCTGGGAGCTTCTTGATGGGAATATTACCACTTACTGACAACACTCTGGAGAAATGCTTCCAGGCAATAGTGGAGGAAACTGGGGACCAGTGTAGGCAGTCTGGGGACATCACCATATAAATTGGAGCATGGCCAGCTGGCTGTGGGGTTGTGAATTCTCAACCCAATGCAGCAAGTGGCTGTGGTCTTTGTATGGTCAAGGACATTAAAACCTGGTGCCTCCTTGCAAAGGCTTGGTCTGGAAGCAAGAATTCATCCACACATTTAACTGAAGCTTCATGACTAATCCTGTGTCACTGTAGTTACCGGAAGAATTCAAAGATGGGTGAATTGACATCTTTCGATGTTTTTTTGTCTATTTGGCAAAAATGGCCCAACACAGCATGTAAATAATTATAAATAAAACAAAAAGTCAGAAGAGCTGCTAGTTAATATTTAATGACCAGTTCTCTGGCAGCAGTGCACATTCCAAAGATTTCCCAACCGGTCATGTTTATCCTGCTATAAACTGCAACAGGCTCAGCTTTTCTCCGAGGTTAGGGCACACTCCAAGAGCTAATATTTCTCCTACCTGAGAACTCTAAAAATCCATAACCAGGGATGTGCTGGTTCCTTGTTGATGTTGTCTTAACCAAGAGAAGTTAGTAACAAAAATCACCCTCCTGTTTATTACAGAAGATTATGGGAATCTATTTCATAATAGATTATGAAAATACCTATTTTTGTCAGAGAAGGGAGCATATGTCCAAAGGGGCCAAGTCATTTCAAAACTTGATACACCAGCCATTTGTTTCCCCCAAATTAGGAAAAGAACATGACCTTAGGGGAAATGGGAAAGCTCAACAGGAAATTTTGTAAGTTGTAACATTCTGACCAACCACTTTTTAAAAAATTCAGATGCTACGATTCATTAAATAAATAAAACTAACATTTTTTTTGTAGGTCTTAGCGTAAAGAATACTTCACATGTGTTATTTCATTTGACTCTGTTAAGGTTTTGAGGATTCGTGAAATGCTAGAGTAATAGGAAGCATCACTCTGAGTATGTCACGAAGTGCGAAGTACTGGTGCTTGTATGGAGCAAGTAAACCACTGAATCCTTTCCCGAGGAGCTTCATAGTACTGGATTCTTCCAACAGCTGACTTGGCTAAAGGATTCTTTATTTTAACTTTGTTAAACAGCATTGGGGCAGGGGGATCTATTTCTAAATGAATATGCTATAAGTACATAAAACCATGCAGTATATAGATCAAATCTTTAATTAGTAATTAGCAAAAGAAAAACTATAAGGAAATGATGTGGTTTATAGAAAAAAACTTCAAGTTACAAATCAAGAGATGAGAGTGCCGTTGAGAGCAGCAATTATAGCAGCCTACATTTATTTAGTTTTTAGTTTGTGCCAAGAACTGTTTTAGGGTTTTTCTCTATTGCCCATTTAATCCTTGTAACCACCCTCTGGAGTAGATTCTGTTGTTATTCCTGTTATGCAGAAGAGGACACTGAGGGATTGAGGGGTTAAGTAACTTGCTCAAGGGCATTGAACTTCTAAGTGTAGTTGCTGGGATTCAAAACCTAGAAATCTAACTCTGGAGCTCCTGCTATTAACTGCTCTGCTAAATTGCCTTTTTTTTTTTTTTTAACTGCCTTTTGATTAGCAGCTCTACCCTTGCTAAGTGAGCATGGTCAATGTTCTTTATTTTTTTTTTTTTTCAATCTATTCAAATGATCTGATACCTGCCATTGCTACTCTTACAAAGTTGTTTTCAGAATTAACTGAAATAATATATTTAAAAGCACTTTAAAAGATAATGCATTCTTCAAATGTGAGGTGATATTACATTGTATACAATGGTTAGTTACTCAGAGCAATGGTCCATTAAATGGTCAGCAATGAGTGCATTTGGTATACTAATAAACTGAACCACCATAATAGGCTTCTTTAAGATGTGCACACATTAGTTCTTCCCAGAACTCATGAGCAAGTCAAGGCTCAAACTGCCTCTGCACACAGTTATTTGGAGATACATAGGCATATTTCTGGAAACAGGGAGGAACTGCTGTAATTGTTTGCACATGCAGACATTGTCTCAAATTATGATTTTGCTATTTCAGAGATTCCCTTGTCATAACTACCAAAATGACACAAGCAGTACTTTTTTGTAATCTCCATATTTGACGCATGAAAGAAGACTTAATTCCTGTTTGAATAAACAACATAATAAGGTTATTGAGATTAGAGACCATTACTATATAAAATTATGTCTAAGTGGCAGATATAATTAACATTGGATTGTAATTACACTAATTACAAGTCACATTAAGACACTCCAGTAATGACAAAGTGAGAACCCTATAATTGAATGGAATAAGTAGGGAAACATGCTGCTCACACTAATTACCTAAATGAGCTAATATGTCTTCAGAGTGACAGTCTTGCTCAATGTTATTACGCAGACAAGGCAGTTGAGTGAGGTATTTTTGAAATATATATATATTTTTTTCTAATTTTCTTTCTTTATTCTCTCCAGAACCTATTTCAAGTCATCAGCCGCAGCTTCAGAATTTCTCTCTTGAGCCAAAGGAAATTAGAGCTTTCTCTAACCTTGTTAAAAAAGGAGCACATACAATCAGGATACATAAACCTTGGTAAGACTTCAATCTTAGTGTCTGTGAAATGCATTGAACACCAACCAGTTCCTTGGACTAGCTTATGCTTTCCAATTTCTCCTCCGTCCTGTCTTTCCCAGTTTACCAAAATCAAGCAAATCCAGCTTACTGTGTAGTTTGCAGCATTGAGAATCATCATGCTGTGGGTTCCGAAGTACCAACACGGCTTTCAGCAGCCCGGCTCCAGAGAGGCCCTGGAGAGTGATAAAATCTGAATTATTCAGAGCAATTAGTACCAGCATTGCACTGGAACTCACATTTCAGCCCAAGCTGTTAAGTGAGAATATAAAATAATATGAATTCGTGGCACTGGGAAAGTTTATTTTTTGTTGTTTCTTTTCCCTCCTCAAATACCTTTCCTCTATAAACCTCTCTATCTGGGGCACCGCTTGGGTAAAGGGAAAAAAAAAAAAAAGGAAACAGGCTGCAGCTATTTAAAACCTTAAAAGAAGAGATTTGTTAAGGCAGGGATATCACAATATGTAGGAAGCAGAACTGATGCGCTTAAATTGATAAATAATGCTGAGTGTAGCTTTTCTTTCTCTTGTGGTGGGAAGGAAAGGAAATGGTGTCAGACATGCCTTTGTCAGTGGGGCTTTCAAACTGTTTCTGTACATTCCTCTTTTTCTTGTATTAGTGCAAATGGGATTTCCTTCTCTTCATCCAGAAACTGCAGTTTTGTATCTAAAGAACCAGGTTTATGGGTTTCTAATACAAAATAGAAAGCCAAGTATGCAAGGTTCATTAATAAGTGGATGCTATGTTAGTCCAAAGGTGAAAATTTGGCCCTCCTACTCTGTTAATATTTGGCACGTAACTCAGAAATAATGACCCTGTTCTCTTGAAAAACTCTACTTCCAGGGTTTTGCAATTCTTGTAATCAATCATATTTTATTTCAAAGTGGACTTTGTGTTGAATTTCAATTAGGGGTTATATTCAATTAATTCTGTAGTTGTACAAACCCATACAATCAAATATTAGGAGTTTACATAAGAGGATGTTGATTGAAATAAATAGTGTTGGAGGCCAGCCTTCCATTAATGGCCATGCGAGTCAGAGGCCAATGGACCTGGCCATGGTTAATCTAAGATGAGGAGTGGGGTGACTAAGATTTTATCCTGTTCTCATTGATGATTCTGCAAGTTACTCATATCTCTGTTTTCATGAGACGGCAATTCAATGGTTTTTTGCAACTTACTTAGAGTCCTGGTGGCCTAAAGCAGCCCAAGAACTTATTTCACTTTATATCACTACCTGTAGGTAAAGAATTAGCCAAGTTGGCAGAGGAATCAGATACCCCAGACCTTGAGGTAGGTAAGCTTTCTCTAAAGACCCTGATGGTAAATATTTAAGGTCTTCCAGGTCATATTTGATCTGTCATACATAAATATGTGTATGTATATATATATATATATGGCAAATTATATTTATATAATTTTTAATAACTCTTTAAAAATGTAAAATATTCACCATTCTTAGCTTGCTGGACTGTAAGCTTTTTGGGCTATAAGAGGCTACAGGTAGAATTTGAGCCACAGAGCCAACCCCTGCCATAGACTAATGTAATTGAATATCTATCACATTGAAGAATTGGTCTTTAATATAAACTAAATATAAAACTCCTTAAATCAACTCTTCCTAACATACTGAAAAATAAAATATAGATCATAGATATTTAAAGTTATAGACATTTTTTTTCTGTTTATACTTGAGCAAGTTGCTATACTGGGCAGATCAAAGCTTAAGAAAGGAGAGGCAGAAAAAAAAAAAAAAAAAAAGGAGAGGCAGCTTCTGCAGAGGCCATGGGAGCAGCTTTGCCTGGGCCAGAGCCACAGTGAAGTGAGGAGGGCATCCGGCAAGACAGGAGATGACAGACTGTTTATATATCAAATAAATTGATCAAATAAATAACTGTGTTAAGGATGAGATGACCCTGTATCAGAAGACAGTTACGAATGTGGAAAGGAATAAAACCAGAAAGATATTCAGTACATATAGTAGCTTTCAGTACATATAGATACAAAAATAAATGTAGAGCATATAGATATAAATATAGATGTAAATTATGTATACGTACAAGCATATATATATATACACATAGATGTGGACACACACACACACACACACACACACACATGCTTATATAGATACAGCAGACTTAGTGCCCAGATTGTCGCTTCATAATACCACGAACAGACCTAGTGCCCAGATTGTGGCTTTATGGTATCATTTTCCACTGAAAGAAACCGATGCTCCCAGCAAAATGGTTGATTCTAGATTAGCTGATTGAGGCAGGGCACATATCAGTTTAGAAGATCTTTCTTATTCCAGGAAAAAAATTAAAAAAGGTCACAGAATGATTGGGTGGATGATGTCAAAAAATCCAGAAACCAGTTTAAAAGGACTCCCACTAGACAAACCAGGAATAATTTTAGGATTAAAATGAAAAAAATGGCAGTAACAGAATATTACTTATTTAACAAGTTAGGAAATGATTAGTATATTAAAAAGTTTGATAAAAGATGGGAAATTTACATGGTTTAAAAATATGTCCCTACAAAATACACATTAATTAGAAAGGAAGCTAGGAAGAGTTATTTTATAGAGGAAAAGCCTGGAAGGCACCACCTGAATCACTGATCAAAGTGAGCATCATCAGTCATGGGACAAATCCAAATTGTATGCCACCTAATAGGATGCAATTAGGAAAACATGGCATCACTCTTATGATATCCTCATCAAAAAACATAACTTGAATCTAATCGTGAGGAAACATTAGACAAACCTCAACCGGGGAATATTTTACAAAATAACTGGTGCCCAACTCTTCAAAAGCACAAGGTCATGAAAGTTAAAAAAAACTGAGATTTCCTGGGTAAAGAATAAAGAGATATGATAGCTAAACAGAACACACAATTCTCAACTAATTATTTTTCTGTAAAAGACATTGCGGGAACAATTAGCAAAACTTGAATGGGGTCTAAGGATTAAATGATAGTAATGTATCAATGTTAATTTTCTTATTTTGATAATTGGAATGGTGATGTTGGAGAATACCCTTGTTCATAGGAAATGGACATGAAAGATGATGGGGCATTAGGTTGACAGATTACTCTCAAATGGCTCAGAAAACAGGACTGTTTGTCCTGTACTTCCACGTTTTCTGTAAGTTTGTAAATGTCTTAAAATAAAAATAGCTTTAAAATGAGTTGTCTTATGAATATATTGAAATAAAAGTATAATAAAAATGAGCTTTCTAGCGTGCTTTCCTATAGAAAGACAACATTGTGGAATGGATAGAGTATGGATTTTGCAATCTGTAAAATATGGATTGGAATTTGGTTTAAACATGTAATAGCTGAATGGTTTTGATTAAGCCACTTAACTATCTTAAAAGTTAAATGCACCTGGTAGTACCTATAGTGTAGTGCTATTAGTAAATGAGAGTAAATTTATTTAATGGGCCAAATATAGTGCTTAGAAGATATAAAGTGCTCATGAGAAGCTAATAATAGCAGAGATAAATTATAATACTAATAGTAACAACAACAACAACAGTAGAAGTAATAGCAGCAACAGGAGTTGTGTTGTCAATGACGTTAGCAGTAACAGTGCTGGTAGCAATAGACATTTTACTACCATAGTAGCAATAGTTGATGTTGTCACAGGCAGCAGCAGCATCACGATCATCATGGGTCCTTTCCAGGAGGGTTGATCTGTATGGTCTGCTAAATGAAAGAGTTTCAGTAATCATAATCCATCATGGGAAATGAAGTATCAGGCAAGAGGATGTGGGGGGAACAATTATATGGATAGAAAATATCCTTATTATCAAAGGTGAGTCAATACCAGAAAGAATCCATGATATTTCCACCCAGTGATCCACTTCCTTACTAAATGTTGTAGAAAAACACTTGACTCCACTCTTGCTTTCTCCAACACTGACCCCAACACACATAGACGTGAAGTCCCTACCCCTCATGTCAAGCACACTGACTGAACTCCTTATCTTCTGAAGCTTGCTCTGTCTTTAGAATATCGTATATGTCAGAAGATATGTCAGTGCTGAAGCCAGTTGAGTATCTTGAAATTGCCACAATAGGTCAATGCATGATTCTCCATATTCCTGTTCTGATGTATACATACATATGTGTATAATATAGCATACATATAAATATAATAAATATAAATACTTATGAATATACATATATTTTTAGAGAGAGAGAGAATGTGTGTGCACGCACATGTGTGAATGAGGGAAGGGAGAAGCAGAGGGAGAGGAAGAAAGAAAATCTTAAGCAGGCTCCACATCCAGTGTGGAGCACGACTCAGAGCTCAATCCAATGACCCTGAGATCATGACCTAAGCTGAAATCAAGAGCTGGATGCTTAACTGACTGAGCCACCCAGGTGCCCTTAGACTTTAAATTCTAAACAGGAACGGTCTCCTATTCCTTTTTTATACTTAGGGTTCAATACGTTGTACTGCAGAGAGTGGACCTCCAGCCAATGTTTTTGTCTAATAATTTTATACTTAAAGACATTACCAGAGATATCTCTCAACTTCGTGCTGGGCCAATAATGATTGATAGTCTGGGTCTCTGAAAGTCCATTTATAAATATAACCACTTATGATGAAGAAAGTGGATGTCCAATTTAGGCCTCATTTTCCCTACTCTTATTCTTTCCAACACTTCCAGATATGTGCAGTCAAGTCTTCCAAATACAAACTCGATCTCTTGCCTGATTCTGAAGCATTTTTGACTAAATCAGGAAATAATAGTAAGTGCCTCAATCCTTCCATCTGATGAAACTTGGGATTAAGACCCCGAGGTGAATATTTGATTTAGCTGTGACCGACAGGCTTTCCTCTTGCTCTCCACTATCTTGGCTGCCAAGGAACCTATAACCAGAGCCCCAGGAGCATTTCCTGTGAGGCTGTGCATCTTCATTTGCCTTCTCTTCTCTTTCCTGTCCCCCTGTTGGCTCAGTCCAAAGGCTCAGATTTGCTGTGGTTCTTGCTCTTTACTTTGGCTGGATCTCAATGTCATGGTTGGAGTAGGATAGTTTTCTTTCTTGTGCAAGCCCTTTCCACCCAGGAGTCCTGAGCTCTCTGCAGTCCAGGCTGGTGATTAGTGAGTGCACTATCACCTCTGATGAGTATTTTCAAATAAAACTTCTTTCCCACATAAAAAAGTAAGATATTTTTGAAATGTGGTTTGAATTAGATTGCTTCACTGATGTTTGGTGCATATGGGTGCTCTTTTGGGACCGCCTATGGTGGATACCTCTCACCACTCACTAATCTGCTGGGTCCTACCTTCTTTACCCTTCCTGTTCTCCCATTGCTCCTTAAGCTCACTCCTGCCTGAGTTACAACAGTTGAGGCAAGCGGTGCTCCCAGCCGTCAATTTGCCATGGTTCTTAATTTTAAGGTACATCGTAGCACTATGTACTATTCTGTCCACCATTCTGTAAATGGCCTTATACCTGAGACACTACTTATGAAATCTACTAAGAAGCTATCCGGCCTTTAAGTCTTCCAGGGCTCCAAGCACAGTCAAGAGCAGATTTTTAAAGCTAAATCTTCACCTTGATTCTAATTGTGGGAAAGTAATTTATTTAACCACTCTGAATCTGGTGGGCATAAGATGAGGGTATTGCACAGATAAAATGAGGGCTAACAGTCCCTACATCACAGGTTCTCATGTACTGATGACAATGGTAGTGTATCAAGTGCATCGTGTGAGAGCACTGCGCTAGATGCTTTACACACATTATTTCTAATTCATAGAATTGTATTGCAATATGTACTGTATTCTCATTTTATAGTTGAGGAAATTGAGGTTCACTCAGTATGGTTCAGTAATTTGCCTTAGGTCACCACACTAAGCAAGTGGCAGGGCAGGAATTCAGTTCCGAGGTGTGGCTGCCTGTTAAATTAATTCTAACCTATTTCCCCACTCTGCACCTCCGACGGGAAGGTTTCTCTCAAAAGAAACAAAGAGCCACATGTCTCTGTGGCATTTCCTGTTTTCCTATTTCAAACATCTTTTTAGTTGCCGAAGAGTTGCCAGGATCAAAGACATAATTTATGTATTGAACTGCTGCAGGCTGGAAAGAAAAAAGGCATTTTATCATGTTGAATCTTTTAACTCCTTCACTACGGGTATTTAGGCATTGCCAGGGCAGGGGTAACAGACGCCTTCGAACAGGGAAGAATAGAGACACGGAGCTGGTGCCGCTGAGCAACCTGCGGGGCAGAAATAGGGACGCGCTAAGGATCCGAGCCCGCGTGGCAGCAGGTGCTGCAGAAACGGTCAAGGAAAAGAATCTGTCTTTGAGATCCCGGACACAGGAGGCCTTCCAACGTGCTGGAATCATCTCCCAGTGTTTCTGACCGTCCTCTTTAAACAGGCCTACCTAAGTACTCATGCCCGAGACTTTTCTTCGGCTCCTCGACAGCATTTTCTACCCTTGTTAATTATTTCGTGGTCTTTATTTTATTTTTTTAAAAATATTTTATTTACTTATTCATGAGAGACACATACAGAGAGAGGCAGAGACACAGGCAGAGGGAGAAGCAGGCTCCATGCAGGCAGCCCGATGGGGGACTCGATCCCAGGTCTCTAGGATCACACCCCGGGCTGAAGGCGGCGCTAAACTGCTGGGCCAGCGGGGCTGCCCTCGTGGTCTTTATTTTTAAGATCCCCCTCCTTGGAATGTGGAGTTCCGAGAGCCCAGGCTTAGGCCGCCGGGCCAACGAAGCCTGGCAAGCGCTCCACGTGCGGTTTGCAGGGCCCCCGGGCCCCCGCGCCTGGTGCTCGCTGGGGTTGCACAGGCCACCTGCACCTGCCGCCTGCACCTGCCACGTGCACCTGCCATGTGCACCTGCCTCCTGCCCCTGCCGCCTGTCCCTGCCACGTGCACCTGCCACGTGCACCTGCTGCCTGCCCCTGCCACGTGTACCTGCCACGTGCACCTGCCGCCTGCACCTGCTGCCTGCCTCTGCCACGTGCACCTGCTGCCTGCCCCTGCCACGTGCACCTGCCATGTGCTCCTGCTGCCTGCCCCTGCCACGTGCACCTGCCACGTGCACATGCCGCCTGCATCTGCCGCAGCACACTCGCTGCGGGCGGCCCCTCGAGGGCAGGAGTGGAACCGGTGCCCCAACCCCTCCACCGCCCCGCCCCGGGGCTCTAAGCCTGCGGGTGGGAAACCGCGCTGAGCGGCGGGTGCCGGCGCGGGGGCCGCAGGGGATGGGAGCTGCGGCGGCAAAGGGACAAGGGTCCAGGGAAGAGCCCTCCCCTGTGAGCAGCACCGCGGCAGCTGCCTCGGGACTAAGTCCACGCTCCTTCGGAAGGTCGCGCGCCGTGACCTTAGAGACGCGGCCCTGTGCCCCGCTGGCTGCCCGGCACCTGCGGAGGGGGATGCGCTGGCGTCGCGCCCACGGGGACGGGGCGGGGCTGGAGGCGAGGAAGCGGGGCCACAGGGGGCCCGCGGTCCGGGGCCCTGAGCCCGGGGACCCCGGCAGGTGCTGCCTCTCCCAGGTGAGTCCGTCCCCACGGGCGGGCGGCAGGTGTGGGCGGTGCTCGTCCTGGGCTGGCTGGTGGGGGCCTGAGGCCCGGGTTTGCCCAGCAGGGGTGCATCTCCGCCCAGGCCAGGCCTCCGAGGGTCCCCGTGTTCAAAGGAGAGACTGGGGGGCCCCTGGGGGGCTCAGTGGTAGAGCGCCTGAGGTCGTGACCCAGGGTCCCGGGATCGAGGCCCGCATCGGGCTCCCTGCATGGAGCCTGCTTCTCCCTCTGCCTGGGTCTCGGCCTCTCATGAATAAATAAATACAATAAAATCTTAAAAAGAGAGAGAGAGAGAGCCAGTGTTGGTTTGCCTGTGAGTTCCTGTGAGTCATCAGCACCCATAGGTGACATACCATTAACTAACCCTGTCCCTGACCCTGCGGCCTTTAAGTTATGTTATAGAATTTGAGCGACTAGGAAAAATATTCACAACAAAGAATGTTTGAAAAGGGTTATACAACCGTGTGTAGCATATGACGTAAAATATCTATATTTTTATCTACAACTGTGTATGTAGAGGAAGAGAACATATTGGCAAGAAACACATGAAGATGTTATTAGTGATGATCTCCAGGTGGTAGGATTTTAGGTGATGTACAGTTTCATCTGTGTGTTTTCCAAGCCTTCTCTAGTTAACACAAATTACTTATAAAAAAAAGAAAAAGCAAATATTGGGAAAAAAAAAACAAAATGAAAGACTTCACTAGAATAAATCGAAATAAATCAGACTATGCGGGTAACCCTTCTCATGTTTCTGTTTCTGGCCTGCTGGAGTGGACTTCCTGGATCCTCTTTAGACCTCAAGACTCCAGTTACCCCCTCCTGACTCAAAACCTCGCCTTTATGCTCACAGGTCAAACCTCTTTGAGATTCTTATAATATGCAGTGATGAAGGTGCTCCTCTCTTGTTTTTCCGTTTACCTCAGTATCCAGTGGTGGTGGACATAATAGGCCTTGGCTTTGGCTTTGTTCCAAGACACTTTGGCAGGGAAACTGAGGCAGAATTGACAGTTTGGCAATGTTCCTCTGATCGCTGCTACCCCAGGTACCAGAGACTGGAAGTGGAAACCCTTTAACTAACAGCCCCCATGGCAGCTTCTGTGTGTGTAGTAGAGGAGATGCTGGGATTTGGTGAAAATACGAGAAATCAAATATTGAATCTGTTGGTTTATTACAAATATTATAATGGTTGACTTAGAACCAAAGATCAACCAAAGTTTTGCATGAAGCAGGGAAAAAGGCAAAGACAGAGTTTAGAACCTTTCTGTCAACCTTTTTGGCCCTTCCCTCTTATTTTCCCAGTTGTTTCCTACGATTCCTACTTCATGAGAGAGACTCTGGGTCACGTTTTCCTCTTAATTAAAATGTATAAGTCCTATATTTTATTGTCCTAGGTCCCTGCCAGATAACTGATTACTTGAATCCCAGTTGAGGTGTTGATAGCTGATAAGGAAAATGTGTTAGAATTGTTAACGTGTATGCTGATAACATTGACATTTTTTCAGTGACCTTCAGAAGTTTAGGTCTAGTGAGCATTTAAGACACCGTGAGGTGCTATAAGATAAAAGAAAAAATAAGTAAGGGCAAAGAGGACTTTCATAACCCCAGATAACATAGTCTCTAACTGTGCTCAGTATTTGGCCAGTTCAGAGCAGATTCTTTAGAATTAATGATGTTTGCCTCTGATTTGCTGTAATACCTAATACTTAAAAAACCTAAATCTAAAAAGAATGCTACTGGTTATCTGAGAGGAGTTTTGGTGTTGAATTTCAAAGAAATGGCTCCATTAAGATGAGTGCTGTGGACTCTATCAAAGCTCTAGTATAATGGAAGCAATAGTAGCTGTGACATGGTATATTTAATAAGGTAACCTTCTGCAAGTTAGTCAAGGATAGAGAATTTAAGTTGGCTTTGAAAAAAAAAAAAAACCCTGAAATTCAATGATAAAATCTCTGATCATGTTTAAAAGGTCAGTTGAAATAGGCTGATTATAGTTAGTAATTAAGTGGTCCTTAACCTATACTGTGCTGCTCTTCCTTGGTGTAGCCTTGGTTTGGTGAAATTCACATTTAGATTTGCAATTAAGTCTTTTTTTTTTTTTTTTTTTTGGTATTAGGAAGAGAAAAATAGTCACTTTTGTCACTTTTTTTTGGTTCAAGTCATTTATGCTTTTTCTCTTTTTTCTGTGCTTTAAACTTCAGTTTGGACCGATTGTCTATTTGGACTGATTGTCTATGTATTTTATTTTTATGCATATGTCAGCTCGTCCTTTTTTATCCTTTTAAGATACTTGTATTCATTTTATGTGTATATATATATATATCAGTTTGAAGTTTACAAAAGTAAAAAAAAAATAACATCATTTTTAAGGTTTTTGAAAATCAATCCATTTCTACACCTGTTGTCTTATCTAGAAATTAAGAATAGTAGTGTCTATGTTTTCATATCTGAAAGGATAGTTATAAAGTTCACAATGAGATAATAAAATTGAAAGTGTTTTAAACAGTATAAAATCCTATTTAACTATAAGAAAGATATTACCTCTATTGCTTGGATTTTCATAGTTGTGCTTTTTATATGTACATTTTAAGGGTTGGTACATTACTTACACTGTCCATTTTTCCTTTCCTTTCATTAAGACAATATCTAAAGTTATCTACATCTTTTAATATAATGATATACAAACATATATATAGATATTTCCCTTTAATATTTTTTAGCATAAGATTTTCATTTTGATTCAGTTAATAATGATTCCAAATATATTGGAATTATTGACATACATATACATATATTTTGTCTTTAGAGAATTATGGTGAAGAATTTAAGTTACAGCTCATTAAAATGAAATAATACTCTGATTAGGATTATAACTATTCTTGTTTTGCCTTGTGGTTAGAGGACAACAGAATTTGTACTTTGGGGAGCTAAATAAGTAATACAAATTATTTTGCCATTAGACAAAAGTCTCTACTAAAGTATGACTCTTCAGCAAAATACTGGGAAAATACTGAACATGGATTTGCAGTCAATTCTAAGATTTTTTTTGCCTTTTGATGCTATGCTTCATCGATCTATTAAGCAGGTTAGTGAACATCCGATCCCTTTAAATAAGACATCCTTTGGTAGACAGACCAATTCTTGAGGCCTTTTAAAATGAAAGAATAATCAGAGAATTAGTGATCTATAGGATACCAGGGAAAGGTTGAGCAACTTTATGCTACAAATGTTAGAAAAATTCATATTGGTAAATACTATATTGATATAAAAATGCATTCACATTTTTTAAGAGACTTAAAATAATTAAATGAATTCTTTGGCTAACGCTTGCCCCTGTAATAAATCTGTCATTTTTCCCTTGGAACTCTGCAGTTAAAGGAATTTCTACAGTCTCTGCAAATGCGACCTCATTTAGACAACTATTTTTAAATGTTTGCCAGAAAATAAACAGGAAGCAAATCTCAAAGTAATTCAAAAAAGTCAGGAAGATGCTCTCCTTCCAAGAATCTAACTCAGTTACCACTACTCTCCCTGCCCCTATTTAATACTCACACAGGGTTTTGTTTAAAGAACCATGTGGCAACTATAAATTAAAGTGGATTTCAGCACCTTCAGATACCTCAAAACAAAATCACCCGGATTCTTCTCCCTCTCCTGCCACACCACACTCCTCCTGTTAAATGGAGAGTTGTATATGCTGCAAGAGACTATTTGATCATTGAAGAGAGACAAAATGTTCTGCTTTTCAGCACATTTTAATCCACAGCTGGTGCACAGATTGGCATAGAGTATATGTTAGTTTTAGCTGTGAATTTTTTCAAGTTGAGGTTGCCTATATTTAGATCTCTGGAGTTTAAGGATTGCTGAAAGTAAATGTTTGAATGAGAAAAATATTGACTGGAGGAAAATACTGTTTAATAGAGGTGTTGATTTTGACCAGCCTAAAACATGCTCATGTTGGGTGAACATTTGTAATAGGAGATATGAAATTGTGGGTATTACTGGGAATACACATTTATTCTATTACCATGCATTAAAAATAAACCGTAGTGTTTAAAGAGTATTTAACTGCTTTGGAGGAAAAAAAAAAAAACGCCTTTGTAGGTTCATTTTAGAAAGCAAGGTATTACACTTCAGACACAGAGAAACCAACACAAAACCTAATTTAGACTTTTCAATTTTATTTCCCAAATCATCAGAATCCTAAACTAATTATTTTACTATTGATTCTTCGACTGCCTTGCAAAACAAACTCTTCTTCCACAGGAGGGAATGTAATGTTTATCTATTGTATTTCCTCCTGAGCTGGCTTTTAATTCATTCAACAAATATTTACTGAACACCCATTAAGTGCCAGGTAATGTGCTAAGCACGGCGGATATTTGAATTTAACTTTGATTGTTACTGGTTTGTGAGGTATAAATAAACCCAAAGGACTTTTTGCATTGATGATATTATGTGCTTTTCTAGTTAGGATGTTATTTGAATAGTTTTAATTGTATGTTTACCCAGTAACTCAAATAATTCAGAATGTGTCGGTTTTGCTCAGAGCTCACCTTCGTTCACTAAGGGCTGCATAGAATAGGGACTCAAAGTAATAGCAGCTATGAGATCAAATGATCATTTTTCTTCCAATATTTTTCCTACACATAAAGTGAAAAAAATCTGGCTTTGTTGAATATAAAAAAGAATAATGTTTTAAATAGGAACTGTTTCAAAATAAGTATAAAGAAATGGATTGAGTTGTTTAAATGGAGACCTACAGTTTAACTTAAATAATTTTCATTTCATTTATATCTTATTATCACCAGATCAGGAAATATAATATATTCTAAATTAACCTGCATGGGAAGAGGAGAAATTGGCAATATGTATTCAAAGACTATACAGTGTTCATTATCTTTGAAATAAAAATACCTCAGCTATGAATTTATTTAGGGAAATTATCAAAGATATAACTCAAGTTGCATGAGGAGTTTTAGAATTATGTTATTTGTTATTGTGCAAAAATGGATGCCAACCAAATGTATTTTATAAAGTATTTATTAGATAAATTATGATACGACATAGATTGAATATGGTGGCATGCTAAGTGACCATTAAAAATATTTTTTAAGGCTATATCAAGAATACGTTTCTGTTGAGTTCTACTGAAACTGTTAATACCCAGACAACCAGTAAATTTCATAGAGCAAAATTCAGGAGTCTCATTTTCTGATTGTCTTACTTGACTTCTCTGTAGCAATCTTGTAAACAGCTGACCGCACTCCCCCTTTTGAAATGCCTTCTTGGACTTGGGACACCACACTTTCCTGGTTCTTTCTCTGCTGTAAATATTGGAGTGCTTCTGGGATCGCCCTTCTCCATCCAAGTTTTCTACTTAAGTGACCACATCCATCAATGTTGTTACCTACTAGTTGTAAGTCAGTGGCTGGCAAAGAGTTGTTTACAGGCTTGACCTTTCTATTTTTTTTTTTTTTAAAGATTTTATTTATTTATTCATGATAGTCAGAGAGAGAGAGAGAGGCAGAGACACAGGCAGAGGGAGAAGCAGGCTCCATGCACCGGGAGCCTGACGTGGGATTCGATCCCGGGCCTCCAGGATCGCGCCCTGGGCCAAAGGCAGGCGCCAAACCGCTGAGCCACCCAGGGATCCCTTGACCTTTGACTAAAACATATTCTGTAGCGTATTTGATAGCTCTACCTGGGTATCTGAAAGGAATTTAAAATTTTACCCCTGTTATAACTGAAACCTTAATTTTTATACCCCTTCAATCTCATTGTCCCTCAGTATCCTAAAGCTACTATATTCTATTATTATCTACCAGTTATCTCAAAAGACAAAAATTCAGAATTGTTCTTGATTATTCCCTTTACATGCACCTCCCCCCACCCACATCTGTTCCATCAGCAGTCTTTTCATTCATGTAATATCACAAAATGGAAAATAGAAAGTCTGCTCATCCATCCATTCAGCCATCTATCCAGCTAGCCAGCATGTGTTTTTAGAAACTTACTAAAATATAGGGTGTCTCTGTTCTCTTTTCTGGCCCTTCTTCATTGATTCTTTTAACTGCAAAAAGTGAAAGTTTCTAAAAGACAAAGGTCAGTCAAAAGGATTTTTTGCTGTCATTTTATTCTCTTTATACCACCACTGTTTAATAATTTGTATATTGCCTACAGTGCTTTTCAGATCTTTTTTAATGAGTCTTTTTCTTTTCCCCAAAGATTTTAGTATTCTAAATTTTCCAAGATGAAGTGTGGAGAATAAAGCATTCTCTGACTCTTAGTGAAGACATTTGGATCAGAGAGACTTTTTCCTTCTATTTTCCAATGGAAGCATTTAACATAAAACAAGCAACTCTCTGAATACAGATAATGTTTTCATAAGAATTTTGCAAATCAATCATATCTTTGTCCTTTGTTGCAATATGTATATATTTTTATTTTGGTGAAGGAATATTGAAAGTCTTGCTTTCAACTGTTTTAAGAACAGTAGTCACAATTTATTAATCTCATTCTTTTCCTTCAAAAGAAGGAAGAATTGTCACATGGTCAATCTTAAAACCTTAGCCTTTGAAAGATGCTTCAAGTCTTACAGGAATTTCTATCTCTGTCATTATTTCTGCATGTCTTCCTTCTTCTTCATACACAACAATCTCAATCTGTCATTTTCATCTTCATTTTCTCCCTTTGCCTGTCTGTGTTGTCCTCTCCACCCTCCTTCAACCACCTCTCTCTCCCTTCCTTCCTCCTTCCCTTCCTTCTACCCTTCCTCTCTTTCTGTCATTCCTTCTTTTTCTTTTTCTTTCATTCTCCATCTTTTTGCAATTCTCTCTAGTGTCTTTTCTGCCATTATTACTCTTACTCTCCCTAATTCTCTCTCTCCTTCTCTCTCATTGATCTACAATTATGGAAACATGGTATGGTTATATTCACCCTTAAAATTCATTCACCATACTTGATGCACATGGGAGATTTCAGAAATATGTGAAGGAAGATGAAGGGGGTTAGTGCCTGAGACTTTGGAGCAGAGAAAGGAGGCAGAAGGTGATAGATAGGGGTCACTATAGGCTTATGTCCTCCCTTTTCTCAAAAAAGAGGGATAGTAAACATTAACTTTATTGGATTAAGTATACTCTGAGTCTTGAGGGATATATGACATTATTTTGGGGCCACAGAACAGTATTCTAGTAGAGATGGGCAACTGACAATTTTCCCAAATCTGCCACAGATACTTGGGTAGTTCTGGCATATTGAAAGCTCAAGAAAGCCACTGGTGGAAGAGTTCCATGTCCAACAGAGTGACAGGGGATGGTATAGAAAAAGAAAGCAGAGTAGAAGGATATACACAAACAAGGCTGAAGCACATGTGACACAATTCCAGTAGTCACTGGGAAAAACTTGAGGTCAGGATTTTTTGCATTGCAGAAAATCAAGACCATTGAAATTCAAGTATTAGACTTAGGTCATTTGTGTCTAAAGGGTACTGGCATGAGAATTACAGATGACCATGACTTTAGACATTTCTTCATATCAAGTTTTGTCTGGTAAACATTTATTGATTTTATGATCAGAATGGGTATTTTTGTTTGTCTTTTATGTGATGTCATTTGATCTTGTTACAATCCCAGTTCCATTTTGGGCAATTGACTTAACCTCTCCATTCCTTCTTTCAACATCACCGAAATAAAGACAAGAGTGAAGTTTAAAGGAAAGCAGTCAGTATCTACAAAGTACTTAGGACAGTGTCTGACATATAGTCAGTGCTATGTAAGTATCTACTATTATTAATACTTGGTTCAGCTCAGAGTCTAAATAGAAAACAGATGATACACTTAGGATAGATTGAGGGTCAAACTTTTGTTTTTAAAGAAAATCTTTGTAAATGACATATGTTCCACTTCTAAGTGACTCGGTAGTTTTTCTAAGAAGATAATTTAATTCCAACTATAAATAACATTACTCATTTTATTCTTTTTAGATCCCCACTGCATTAATGAGAACTCCAAGATAAATGTCAATCATGTTCATGGTAGATATCCTTCACTTTAATGGAAATGCTTTTCCATTAAATAAGAAGTTGGCTTTTGACTTCATGTATGGATTTTATCACGTTAGGAATGTATATTTCTATTATTTACTTCACTTGTTAAAAATAATGTGACAACAGTTTTCTAGGCACAGGGCATTAGGTAGTAAAGGGGGTGTCATCAAAAGATGATGGTCATCAAAAAGATGAAGTGAAACCTTTGTCCCAGCTTGCTGCCCTGAGAGAGTTTCTAAGCAGAGACTTAGCTCATGAAATAAAATGTGAAATAGACGATTGGCAGAGGTGACGAAGTGTCCATGGCTGAGGATACTGAAAGGCCACAGGAAGAAAGAGAGAGAGAGAGAGAGAGAGAGAGAGAGAGAAAGGCAAGGAGGTTTGTTTCATTTACCCTAAAAATATAATATGTAATACTGAACCTAAATCATATTTGTGTGTGTGAAAACATCCTTTTATTTTCTTCACATTCTATTATAAGTGATATTTATAATGTACTGTAACCATAGTCTATGCCTTTAAAGATCCAACACAATAAATTTGTTTTTTTAATTTTTTAAATTTATTTATTAATGAGATATACAGAGAGAGAGAGAGAGAGAGAGAGAGAGAAAGGTAGAGACACAGGCAGAGGGAGAAGCAGGCTCCACGCAGGGAGCCTGACATGGGACTTGATCCTGGGTCTCCAGGATCAGGCCCTGAGCTGAAGGCAGGTGCTAAACCGCTGAGCCACCGGGGCTGCCCCCAACACAATAAATTTGAATCCACAAACAAAAACAAAAAACACAACAAGTCTACTAAAGTCAAGGAGCAAATTAAACTAAAAGTCAGCAATTAAAGACAATATGTCAAAACATTATAGATGGCAAAACCTTTATGTTCTTCTGTAAAACGTTTGACGTCGAGTCGAGTGTGTGATAACAGATTCTCTGAGTTGGGGAGATACAGCTGAAAGTCTGGGGGATCATAGCAGTGAGAGTTCTTAGGGTGAAATATTTTAAAAGGAAAGCAGTCTCAGAAAGAACCCAGGGATCTACAAGGGTCTCTCTTGATTATTCGACATGGTACTGATTGGTGCATGAATGTGAGAACTCTCCAAGGCCAGGGAAAGAACCATAAGAAAGGATTAAACACAATAATGCCTGATGCTTACACAGACCATGAAAAGTGCCTATTAGCACCAGCTGGACTGGAAAGCTTCATTAGTAATGGGGGTTGGCTAGAGTATGTAGACAGACCACTCTTGCCTCAGTAGTGGAAATAATTAGCCCTAGAATGAACCCTTTGCTGATTATGCTTAATGCATCTTAAAAAGCAAGATCCAAAAGGGTCAAAATGATTATAAGTAACTGTTCCAGAACAAAGTTCAAGAATATTTTTTTGGAATGCAAAATATCCAGCACCTAGAAAGATGGGTACAAGTACATAAATGTAAGACCCCTTAGTGAGAATAAACACATTGAAATGAACCCAGAAGTGACAAAGATGTTAGTTTTGGCAGAAAAGACCACTAAACATTGTTATAACTTATTCTGTATGTTACACAATGTTAAATGGAGATATGGTAGGTATGAAAAAAAGTATAAATCAAACATCTAGAGATGGAAAAATACAATGTATGAGATGAAAAATGTACTGAGTGGGATTAACAGCTGTTAGACATTGTGGAAGAAAAGATAAGTGAATTTGAAGTCATGTCAATAGAAATGATTAACAAAGGAACATACAGTTTAAAAAGAAGGATACAGCTGTAACAAATAGGTGAACAGAACATCCGTGAGCTGGGGACAGTTCAAGGAGCTTAGTATACATATAACCATTCTTTGAAGGAGAGAAGGAAGCAAAGGGAACATTTGAGTATATAATGGCCTTTAAAAAAAAAATTGTGGAAAACTATATATACTTGCAGATCCATGAGCTCAACAAACTCCCAGGATGTGAAACATGAAGACAACCACAGGAAGGCACATGATAATGAAGTACTAAATCCAGTGATTAAAGAGGAAATCTTAAAAGCCAGCAAAGAAGAGAAAAAGCATTTTAGTTATAGAACATAAAGCTTTTGCTACCTATAAAGTTTTGACGTATGATCTTTTATTGTTGATTTATTTTTTAAAGATTTTATTTAATTTTTTATTTAAAATAAATAAAGAGAGACACGGAGGCAGAGACACAGGCAGAGGGAGAAGCAGGCTCCATGCAGGGAGCTCGATGTGAGACTCGATCCCAGGACCCCGGGGTCATGCCCTGGGCCAAGGGCTCAACCGCTGAGCCACCCAGGCATCCCTTATTGTTGATTTATAGTTTGATTTGTTCTTTGACTGTAGAAGGTCTGTTGTCTTACTGTCTTCAGGCATGGACACTTCACCACCTCTTCAGTAACCTTATTAATTCATATTTCAAGTTTGTAAACATAATGGATGACGACTTAGTGTGTCCTCATAAATACTGCTTATTATTTAAATGCATTGGGTGCTGGATTATAGAGTCGTGTAGACATTTATTAGTTGGTCATGCTTAAGCCTTTTATTAGCCAGAAATTATGAACTTAGCCAAACCATCAAAATGGTAAAAGTTAGTACAAAATCATTTCCTAATGTGGTAGCTCAGTATCCACTATATATATGTAAATAAATGTTGAATGAAAAAAAAATGATAAATTGACCCAACAGCAAATGTTACTTTGAATTACAAAAGTAGAACTTCTTTTTCAGTGTGCTAACATTCACTGCCATCAGCTCTTGTCAACAGATACTTTGTAATGATTGAACATATCAAAAAGGGAGATGGTATTTAAGATTTCTGAAGTTGATAAATTTATTTTTTAACCTATCTTTAGAACACTGGCCTTTTCACTAGAGAAGCTCCAACAGATTTATTTTTTTGTGATTTAAATTCTGTGTGTGTTACTGGAGCATCATTAATTTTTTAAGAGCAATATGCCTGCTTTGAATAGAATCAGAATCAAGAAGTCACTACGAAAGAACTGACTAATTTATGGACCACCGAGGTAGTTTTTGTCAGTTCTTATGTATTATTATTTAAAAATAAAACCAAAGCATGGATCCTTTTCACATGAAGAGGTTATCTGAGGGATGTTCAAGCTAAAAATAGCATCTGAATTATCTTTTTTCTCCTCCTAGATTTCTGTGGGTCAACAGCAACAGGAACAATAGCATTAATGGAAGCCCTGGTTACTGAGCTATATGGTTTGGTGCCTCGTTTTTCTGTCTTGAATCTCAAATGTTTATAATTATATCCAAATAATGTTACTCAGGCTTTATTTTTCCTGGTGAATCTTGATACTTCAAGATTCAGAATTAGCTCCTCAGTGAAGATTGTTCTTTTACCTGAAGCAGAATTAACAGACACCCCTTGTGTACTCCACTGCACCACGCGTATATATTGTGGACTTCCATGGATATTCCTATCCCATGGAGTGATCATATTTGTTAGCATACCTGTTCTGGTTTAGGTTATTAAGTCTTTGGGGGGGGGGATGTATCTGAGTCTACCACAATAACTATCACAGTCTTCTGGCACAAGAGTGAATACTGCCAATGCTGTTCAGACAGTCATTTTTAAAGAAATCCATATGGAAAGATTACCTTCATGTAATTTTTAAATGAGCTGTTATTCTGTTTCACTCTTCACTCCATTCCTATTCTCTTTTCCATTCTTCGAATGAGGTGGACTAGACTCTTTTCTTTCTAAAAATATTTTATGAACAGAAGACAAGAAGTCGATATTTACTAATCTTTTCTGCATTGAGTGCAATGATTCCAATATATTTAAACATTCTTTAAAATACATATTTTTCACAACTGAAATCATTTCTAGTGACTATTAATTTAGATAATATAATTTAAAGTACTTCAAAATCATAGAATGCTATAGAGATGAGATGATAAATATTTCAAATCCAATATTAATTATTTTATAATTTCATAATTTGAAGAAATGAGTTCTACAAGGCAACCTTCCTAAATGTCATGTCATCTTTGGCTTCTAAATGCCATTTTAAAAGATGTGCTGCTGCCCCCCACCCCCCACCCCCAAAAAAAGAAGGCAAAGAATACTCAGCTTCAGGAGGTTATAGGAAACAACATAGGAAGCATTAGCAAACCTTGGTTCTCTGAATAAAGACATAACAGAGTTGATGTGATACTGTGTCCATAATGGATTTTATTTTTTTTTATTTTTTAAAAGATTTTTATTTACTCATGAGAGTCACAGAGAGAGAGAGAGAGAGAGAGAGAGAGAGAGAGAGAGAGAGAGGCAGAGACACAGGCAGAGGGAGAAGCAGGATCCCAGGTCTCCAGGATCACGCCCTGGACCGAAGGTGGCGCTAAACTGCTGAGCCACCAGGGCTGACCCATAATGGATTTTAGTCTATCCTTTGAGAGTTAGGAATGGGTCAATGAGAAAGTCAAAGGACTTGGAGTCAGAAAAACTTACACTCTAAGTATTATTTCAACCATACATTGAGGCCAAGCAAGGCACCAATAGCATGAAAACCTTGGAACCAAAGGGATAGTTATTTAAATCAAGTTTCCAGATTTTATTAGACATTTCTTTTTTAGACCAAACCATATACATTTTCTGTGCTAAAATTGACAGTTGTTTCACAACTACTTTGCAACTACCTTATTCTGTATGAGTCTTCAACTATAGTCTTTCAAGTGTGTTAAATTATAATTATAGTGAATATGATCTGCCCATTCATTCGTGCATGTAATTTGGTCACATACTCTGCAAGCGTGAAATGATTGAGTGTATGGAATATCAACGAGCTTTATTATGAAAGAGAAGCCCCATGTTTGGATTTATTAAAGCTTCAGTTCAGAAGTCTGGTATGGTTTATTCATTCATATAATCAGCTATTTCAGTTTAACCACTGACTTTTAGAAAGCCATGTATATATTCATTTATATGTCACAGTCATCAACCACCTAGAACAATTGCCAATTTGTGGATCCTATTTACATTTCTGTCACAAATGGTATTCTTTTGTAGATTGACTTTTGAACTTAAACCTTCACATAGTTGCAGTGTGAAGGGTTTATTTCTGTTTTATAAGATCATAAAGTTGTTAGGAAGATCTAGGGAGATAAGGTATATGAAAGTGCTTTGTGATTTTCAAGAAAATCTCCAATTACAAGGTATTAATTTTATTTATTAGAATACCTATGTGTGCTAGGCACTGATAAACCCTGTAATCAGTGTGATTTAAATTGATACTAGAAAAACCCAAATGACATTATAGGTTTATTATTTTAACCATCCAAGCATGATGACACACTTTAGAAATGGAAAAGCTCTTTTCATTCACTGATGAAGAATCATTAATTTAGTGATGGAAAAACAATTTAAATCCAACATATTTTATCATTTGATATTATCTAATGGAGGATTAATCCCTCTTTGATCTTTAGTCACCGTGTATCGCCAGTGTTCTTTAGGTCCATTGCGATTGTGGAGATAAGTAATAATAAAAATTTTTTATTGGTAAGTAGACTGTAAGTCATTTTAACATCGATTGTGAATGCTTAAAGTTTATATTGGTGGGCTAGCTCCATGCTATTGAATAGATATTCAGACAAATACATACATTTCTTTGTTAGTCCTTCCTAGGGCAAGCCAACATGATTAGTACACTGGATTCTTAGGTGATAGTGTATAAATATGTTACACGTTGAAGAGACTTGATTGAGTACTTGTAACCAATAAATAGAGCACCAGCCGTGGTTCTATTTGCCTGATTCTCAGAATTAGATTTATTCCCTGATTCCAGTTGCCAAAACCAGTCTCCAGCCATGCACCACAATTTTTTTTTTTAATTCCTGCCGAGTTAACATACATTGACTCCATTAGTTTCAGGTGTACACTGTAGTGATTCAGCAGTTCCATATATCACTCAGCACAATTCTGATGCCTATAGACAACATTTATCACAGTTGAAAACAATGAGAAGTGTCGTTAACACGAGTTCTCTCTCACCTTCACTCTAGCTTCTACTTATTTTCACTTTCCACAGACCAGTCTGTTAGGAATTTCTGTCTTTTCAATGTCAGATAACCCCTTTCCAGTGCAATCTGCCTATAGAGAACAATTTTGTAATCTAAGAGGGATTTATTTGAATAAAAACTTTCATTCCTAGGAGTCTCTGAAATTAAAGGAATTTTATTTCCTGTGAATTTCTGTAGGCATGAATCTGAGGGGCAGATCTTAATTGAAGCAAGTCCTATGAAGGCTATGGTTTTGCATCATACACTATCATTTTGGTTCAGGCAATGCTCCCAGGATCACTACTTGGCTGAGTTGATCCACTTCAGAGCAGAACAATGCTGACAGTTTGACTGTTGACGTGTGTCTCCCTCTTTGGGTTCTGGCTTGGGTGGTCATTCTATCGTCTTCGCTCAGAGTCACCTTTCTAAACTATAGGGCAAACTCTTTGGTGAGATCCTCAAGCCAGAATTTGAGTTCTCCCTATAGCACATAGGAGCAGAGGGCAGCTGGGAAGAGCTAAACCTCAGGAACATTTCGACTTCACTGGGCTACCTACCCCGCACACAGGGATGCATGTGTGCTCAGGTTTTTCGAGGGCAGCCTGCCTATAGGCCTCTTCCCTGGAGTCAAGAGGGAGAAGGGGATGGAGTAAGAAGCTCCACTGCTCTTGGTGTTGGCCTGGCCTAACTCACCTCCTCTCCTCCAGACTAAAGCCTGGAAGGAGGAATATTAACACAAGAGCCCATTCAGTTGAATTTTTTTTTTTTTTTTTCAAATTCTTGGTTTCCTTTTCTGGAACTGTAGAGAGTATAACTTTTATTTTTCTCATTCTACATTATGCCTCCCTGCTTCCTGACTCCCATCAGATCTTAATGACAGAAATAACTTTTATTATTTCAGGTGAACTCTGTGAACTAGTTCCTGCAAGCTAAATTGTTAAATTGCTGAGCGGTTGGGGAGTTTGCAGCAGGGATAAAAGAATAGAGACAACAAAATGACATTCACTCAAGACAGCCAGTAGAGCCTGAAGGTTGATTTTTTTGGATATAACCATGGCAAGGGCCTTGTATTTAGAAAAGCCAAAAAGAAGATTAAAATAAGCCTATTTGCTTGCATGTCTTTTCTCTTGCTAGAGTGTTGTGTGTGTTGTAATGTAAATACTACAATAGGAAACACCATATAGTGGATGCTCACGAAAGATTCCGGGAACATATTCCTTTTGTGAATGAAAGAATAATATATAACATATATTAAGATATTTACACCATTATTAATTTTCAGGTTCATTGTATTTGTTAAAGGAACACACACTGCGTTACTCCATTTCTTAGAAGACATCACTATCTTCTCTATACTTAGGAAAATAATTGTGATTATTCTTTGATGGTAGCAAAAATGTATATTCTTTTGGGTAAAGGCTTATCTAATTATTCAACTTTTTAAATTACATTAATTATTTCTTTTTCATTAGTTCCTATTCATATTTATCTCTTTCTGCTTGTTGGGCGATGTGAAGGTTAAGATATATTAGACTTCCATTATTATTGTACTTTTCAATTGCCTTTCATTCTCTGCTTTTCCCCTTCTTACTATCCTGCCCCTTTCCTTCTCTTTTCCTTATTTCCTTAATCTTTTTTGTCCTTCTTTCTGTTTTTCTTCCCACTCTCCTTTTCCCTTTTATCATTTTTTAATATGCTTTCACAATTTGTTCTGTGGTATCTGATATATAATACTTAGGTAGTGATTTTCCTTGATGTTAGTTATAAACTTTATGAATAAAACAACCATATTTATATATTTATTTCCATTTTCTAATTAATTATGATTTTATGTAATAAAACTTCATTTTCTTTTTCATTGCATGTGAATTAGATATTTGTCTTTTTAAAATAATCTGAGGAGTGCCTGCCTGGCTCAGTCAGTGCAGCAGGTGACTCTTGGCTCAGGGTTGTGAGCTCAAGCCCCATGTTGGGCATGTAGCCTACTTAAAATATAAATAAATATAATTGTCTTTAAAGAAAATAATTTGAACTGTTTTATTTTAGGTATATTAAATATAGGTAGAATTTAGTTGCATTTTTTTCTAAAGTCAGTGTGACTCTTTGTCTTTTTTTTTTTTTAAGATTTATTTATTTATTCATGAGAGACTACAGAGAGAGAGAGAGGCAGAGACACAGGCAGAGGGAGAAGCAGGATCCATGCAGGGAGCCCAATGCGGGACTCGATCCCAGGTCTTCAGGATCATGCCCTGAGCCGAAGGCAGGCCCTAAACCACTGAGCCACCCAGGGATCCCCAACTCTTTGTCTTTTATTAAAGGAAATGAACTCACCTACTTTGTATATAAGACTTTTATATTTTATTTCTGTTTAAGAAAACAGAATGATTTATGACATCATGGTTTTTATATTTTATTATTATTTCTCTTTTCCCTTACTTTCCTCCCCTATACTGACCATACATTCTTTCATTTTATTTTTCTCTGTTTTTGCAAAAACTGTATTCTTCTCCTTCTTCTTTCTTCTTCTTCTCCTTCTTTCCTCCTCCTCCTCTTCTTCTTCTTTTTCTGCTTCTTCTTCTCCTTTTTCTTCTTTCTTCTTTCTTCTTTGGTACTCCATGCCTAGTGTGGAGCCAAACACAAGCCTTAAACTCAAGAACCTGAGATCATGACCTGAGCTGAGATCAATAATTGGATACTTAACTGACTGAGCCACCCAGGCACCCTATGAGTATTTTTATTTTAATTGTAGTTTATGTTTTCCAAGAACACATTTGAAACAGTATCTCCTTTTGTAAATATAATTCAAAATTGACAGTATGGTCATTTATTTTGTAGAATGACCCTCAGTTGAGATACTTTTGAATGTTTTCTCATAATTAGGTGGGGGTTATGAGTTTTTGGAAGACTACTAACTATCATTAAAGAGATTTAAACAATGAGATAAGAATCTGGTATATTTACCCAGGAAGGTACTGTTTCTTTTGCTTTTCATTCATTTGCATAGATCCATAGATCCATATTTCCATTTGTGTCACTCTATGCCTGAAAGAATTCCTTTATCCTCTCTTATAGTGCAAGACTGCTGGTGATGAATTCTTTCAGCTTCTGTGTGTCTGAAAAGTTGTTATTTTACCTTTTTTTGGAAAGGTATTTTCTTAGGGTATAGAATTCACCCAGATTCATTTTATTTCTGAACGTAAAGGTAATCCAGCATATCTCCTTTTTGCATTGTTACTGTCTCCCTTCTTGCTGTTCTTTTATGTAATATGTCTTTTTATTCCAGCTGCTTTTAAGGTGTTCTTTTTATCACTGTTTTTGAGAAATTTTATTATAATATAATAAGGTACAGTTTTCTTCATATTTCTTATTCATGGACTTTTTGAGCTTTTGGATCTATGAGTTTATAATTTTTGTCAAATTTGGAAGTTGGGACATTATTTCTATAAACATTTGCTCTGTCTCTCTTCTTAAGGTCCTTTATGTTTGAAGACTAATTATACATCTATTAAACTAAATATTTAAAGTTGTTCTGCAGCTCACTGGTATTCTGCTAATAAAAAAAAACAAAACTATTTTCTGTGTTTCATTTTGGATAGCTTCATTTCTGTCTTTAAGTTCACTAATCTTTCCTTCTGTAATAGCTAATCTGCTGTTAATCCCATCCATTGTATTTTTGATCTTACATATTTTTGTTTTCATCTCTAAAAGTTCATATTTTGGGGTGTGTATGTGCATGCACATGCATATGTATATTCTAGGACTCTACTTTCTGAACAAACTGAATGTAATTATAATAATATTTAAATTATCCTTGTCTGCTAAATCTAAGATTTGTGTCAATTCTGGATTGTTCTTGATTGATTTTTATCTTTATTAATGGGTTATATTTATCTGTTTTTATGTCAATTTTTTTTGTTTGTTTGGGTGGTAGACATTGTGAATTTCACTTTATTGAGTGTGTTATATTTTTGTATTCCTGTAGATATCCTTGAGTTCTGTCTTTAGATGCAGTTAAGTTACTTAAAAAAAGATTTTTATCCTTTCCATCTCACTTTTTAACATTATTTAAGTGGCACCAGAGCAGTGTTATTCTAGGGCTAATCCCTACTATTGAGGTAAGATCCTTCTCAGTATGTGACTAGGTATATTGTGAATCATGAATTTTTTCCAGATTGGTGAAAGACTCAGTTCCTGTCCAGGTTCTGTACCTTCCAATTATTTCAGCTGTTTTGTTTCCCCCCCAGCTAGTAGTTTCTTCACATGCTTATGTTGGTCAGTATTTTGTTGAGTACTTACAGGAACACCTCTCAGGTCTCTAGCATTGTCTTCATCAGTAGCTCTCTCCTCTTCAGTACTCTTGTATTGTGGACTCTACCTACCTTGGCTTCTTTGGATGCTTAGCTCTATCTCCTCAATTCAGGGAATCTGCAGGGCTCTCCCTAGGTTCCCCCTGTTAGTGCTGCAGGTGGAAATTTTCCCAGGACAATAAAATCATCTCTGAGAGAGTCCCATCTCTCTCAGACATCACACCCTCTTCATTCCTAATGTGAAGGGACAAACCACTGTGCCATATATTTTGTCTAGCTTTTTCATTATTGTTGTTTCAAGGGAAAGGGTAGTCTATTTTGTTTCATCTTGGTGAAGAGCCCCTTTTGGGGTACCTAGGTGGCTCAGTGGTTGAGCGTCTGCCTTCAGCTCAGGGCATGATCCTGGGGTCCTGGGATCGAGTCCCACAACAGGCTCCCCACAGACAGCCTGCCTCTCCATCTGCCTGTGTCTCTGCCTCTCTTGCTGTGTCTCTCATGAATAAATAAATAGAATCTTAAAAAAAAGCCCTCATCTCTATTAATTATTTTTATTCTTGTCTTTGCAGTGTATACATTTTCAATGTGATGTTATATATTTCTGAGAAAACGTATGCCTGTCTGTGACTAATTTTAGTGCTTTAAGTTCCATTTTAAATAAGTTTTTCTTTTCTTTTACTTAGATTTTTAATTTATTTTATACTTTGATTTTTATTTCTCCTGATGTTCAGTCTTATTTATTTATAAATATTTTATGCTATTTTATATTATTTTAAATTCCTGCTTTGTATAATCTGTATTCTCAAAAAGCTTTTTTGAGAATACAATGTAGACACTTTATTGAATTTTACTCTTTTGAAACTAGTCTATTCAAGACTTCTGATATTCCTAAAAGTGGTAATAGATATTCTTCTTGTGTGGGGCAGATGGTGAAGTTTACTTTATTTTTGTTTACTTGTAGTTTCCAAATTTTCTTCATTGAATTTATGCTTTTGTAATATGAAAGTTCGTTTTATAAGAAAAGTACTTTTTTCATTCTCTCTGGTTTGTTGATTTTCTTAGAGGCTTATATTGCTGCGGTTGGTGTTTTTCTGTTTACTCATTCTTGAAAGGCAAGAGATTTATTCAAGTCAAATATTCCCCCAAATCTGGGTGGGTGCAATCTTTTTGGATCTTACTACTCACCTCCTGGATGATATTTAGGGGGAAAAAACTCACTTCCTTTTAGATGTTAAACCGGAAGGCTTTTTGCTGTGAATTTATATTATTAAAAAAGCCAGAAACTTTGGAACCAGATGAGAGGAGAGAAAGGCCCTATAGGAGGAGCTTTATTCCCTCACAGTTTAATTTTTGTATTTGGAGATATCTGTTCCTTTAGAGTTCAGGTTTCTAGATACAGTCATCCTGCTCCTGCCTCCAGTCAGCTCATAGGAACAGCTCCTTTGACACTGTGGCCCCGTGCATCAGGATGACCCCCAACCATACCAGGGCAGGGCCTGGACTTTACTAGGTTTCTGCTTAGTACAGATACATTTACCATCACTTTAGTGAACATTATTTTCTTCTCCTTTGTTTTGATTCTCAGGAGCATTATCACTTGCCAAGAGTTTCAGATTACTTGCCTTTTAGAATTGTTGCGCCTTCTACACTTACACTATTTTTATCTATTTACTTACTATTTTTATTATTTAATTAGCATACAGTGTTCTATTACTTTCAGGTGTACAACATAATGATTTGATAATTCTCTACATTACTCAGTAATCACCATAATAAATGTAGTCATCAAAAAAAAAATAAATGTAGTCATCATCTGCCATCAATGTTTTTGTAAACATATTGACTATATTCCCTATACTATACACTTCATCTCTATGACTTGTTTATTTATTTTTTTTTTCAATTAATTTTTATTGGTGTTCAATTTACCACCATACAGAAAAACACCCAGTGCTCATCCCGTCAAGTGTCCACCTCAGTGCCCGTCACCCATTCCCCTCCAACACCCGCCCTCCTCCCCTTCCACCACCCCTAGTTCATTTCCCGAGTTAGGAGTCTTTATGTTCTGTCTCCCTTCCTGATATTTCCCAACATTTCTTTTCCCTTCCTTTATATTCCCTTTCACTATTATTCATATTCCCCAAATGAATGAGAACATACACTGTTTGTCCTTCTCCGATTGACTTATTTCACTCAGCATAATACCCTCCAGTTCCATCCACGTTGAAGCAAATGGTGGATATTTGTCGTTTCTAATTGCTGAGTAATATTCCATTGTATACATAAACCACATCTTCTTTATCCATTCATCTTTCGATGGACACCGAGGCTTCCACAGTTTGGCTATTATGGCCATTGCTGATAGAAACATCGGGGTGCAGGTGTCCCGACGTTTCATTGCATCTGAATCTTTGGGGTAAATCCCCAACAGTGCAATTGCTGGGTCGTAGGGCAGGTCTATTTTTAACTCTTTGAGGAACCTCCACACCGTTTTCCAGAGTGGCTGCACCAGTTCACATTCCCACCAACAGTGTAAGAGGGTTCCCTTTTCTCCGCATCCTCTCCAACATTTGTGGTTTCCTGCCTTGTTAATTTTCCCCATTCTCACTGGTGTGAGGTGGTATCTCATTGTGGTTTTGATTTGTATTTCCCTGATGGCAAGTGATGCAGAGCATTTTCTCATGTGCATGTTGGCCATGTCCATGTCTTCCTCTGTGAGATTTCTCTTCATGTCTTTTGCCCATTTCATGATTGGATTGTTTGTTTCTTTGGTGTTGAGCTTAATAAGTTCTTTATAGATTTTGGAAACTAGCCCTTTATCTGATATGTCATTTGCAAATATCTTCTCCCATTCTGTAGGTTGCCTTTTAGTTTTGTTGACTATATCCTTTGCTGTGCAAAAGCTTCTTATCTTGATGAAGTCCCAATAGTTCATTTTTGCTTTTGTTTCTTTTGCCTTTGTGGATGTATCTTGCAAGAAGTTACTGTGGCCGAGTTCAAAGAGGGTGTTGCCTGTGTTTATTTTGTAACTGGAAGTTTGTACCTCTTAATCTCCATTATCTATTTCTTTCAATTCTCTACCCACCTCCCCTCTGGTAACCACCAGTTTGTTCTCTGGATTTAAGAATCTATTTTTGTTTATCTCTTTTTGTTGTTATTGTTGTTATTCATTTGTTTCATAAATTCCACATGCGAGAAAAACTATATGATATTTGTCTTACCTAATCTGACTTATTTCACTTAGTATTTTACCTTCTCAGTTAATCAATATTGTTGGAGATGGCAATATCTCATTCTTTTTTATGGCTAAGTAGTATTCCATTGTGTATATATAGCATGCCTTCTTTATCCATCCATTTAACGATGGATATTTGGGTAGCTTACGTATATAGGCCATTGTAAATAATGGCTACAATAAACATAAATGTACATATATCTTTTGGAAATAGTGTTTTTGTTTGCTTTGGGTAAGTATCTAGCAGGAAATTAGTGGTATTTCTATTTTTAATTTTTAGTGGAACCTTCATACTCTTTTCCACAGTGTCTGTAAAAATTTGCATTCCTACCAGCAGTACAAATGGATTCCTTTTACTCTACATCCTTGCCATACTTGTTATTTCTTGTCGTTTTGAGTCTAGCCATCCTGACAAGTGTAAGGTGATATATAATTGTGGTTTTGATTATCAGATGACATGATACTATATATAGAAAATGCTAAAGATGTCATCAGAAAATATTAGAACTGATAAATGAATTCAGTAAAATTGCAGGCTACAAAATTAATATACAGAAATCTGTTACACTCTATGCTGAAAATGAAGTAGAAGAAATGGAAATTAAGAAAACAATCCCATTTATAAGTTCACAAAAAAAGAATAAAATACCTAGGTATAAACTTAACCAATGATATAAAAGACCTGTACTCCAAAAAAGCATAAAACATTGATAAAAGAAATTGAGGGAAACACAAACAAATGGGAAGATACTTCATGCTCATGGATTAGAAGAACCAATATTGTTAAAATGTCCACACTACCCAAAGTAATCTACAGATTTAATGCAGTTTCAATCCACATGTCAACAGCATTTTTCACAGAACTAGAACAAATAACTAAAATTTGTATGGAGCCAGAAGAGACCTCAAGTAGCCAAAGCAATCTTAAGAAAGAAGAACAAAGCTTGAGGTATCACAATTTTTGATTTATATACTATAAATCTCTAGTAATCGAAACAGTATAGTAGTAGCACAAAGGTAGACATATAGATCAATAGAACAGAATAGAGAGCCTAGAAATAAACCTACACTTATATGGTCAACTAATTTATGACAAAGGAAGCGAGAATATACAATAGGGAAAAGACAATCTTTTCAATAAATGTTGGTGGGAAAATTGGACAGCTACATGCAAAAGAATGGTCCCAGACTACTTTCTTACACTATACAGAAAAATAAACTCAAAATGAATTGCAGACCTAAGTGTGAGACTTGAAACCATAAAACTCCTAGAAGAAAATATGGGCAGTAATCTCTTTGACATTGGCTATAGAAAACATTTTTCTAGGTATGTCTTCCCAGGCAAGGGAAACAAAAGCAAAATAAACTAGTAGGGCTATACCAAAGTAAAAGCTTTATTATAGCAAAGGAAACCATCAATGAGATGAAAAGGCTTCTTACTGAATGGGGAAGATATTTTCAAATGTTATATCTGATTAAAGGTTAAGATCCAAAATATATAAAGAACTCTTACAACACATGCATAAAACAAATGAAAATGAGCAGAAGACCAAACAAGCATTTTTCTAAAGAAGACATACAGATGGCCAACGAACACTTAAAAGGATTCTTAATACCACTAATCCCCTCACCGTTTTTATGGGAAAGCTATCTCATCACTATATTACTCTCTTAGGTACACTGTTTTTCCCTCATTATTTTAATTTTCCTTTTTTTATTAGTGAGGATAAATTTGTGTGTGTGTGTGTATTATTGCTATTTGGAATAATTTATTGTGTGTGTATATGTGTATTATTGCTATTTGGGAATAATTTATTGTTCATATCCTTTAGCCATTTTTCTCTAGGACTTTTAATTCTGTGTAACTTTCTGTGTTTTATTTTTTATATTAAAGTTATTAGCCTCTTTATACTTTTTAAAAGATTTATATATTTGAGAGAGAGAGAAAGTGTGTGAGTGAGACAGGAAGGGGCAGAGGGAGAGAGAAACTTCAGCAGACTGTTCTGCACACAGTCTGATGTGGGGCCTGCCTCACAACCCTGAGGTCACAACCTAAGCCGAAACCAGAGTAGGATGCTTAACCAGCTGTGCCACCCAGACACCCCACCTAGTCTCTTCATATGTTTTATAGATGTATTATCCAGCTTTTTCTCCCATATAAATTCTCTCTGTCCCTCTATCCATGCTTCCCTCCCTTTCTATGATAAATATGTAATATAAGGAATATAAGTAAATGTACGTAAATATATATAATATAAATATATAGGGTGTGACATGTTTAACCAACCTAATCAGTGTGTTCCTCTGAATTCTTCTCTTTATTTTACTTGGAAAACTATTTCTCATGGAGGAATCCAATAAATTAAGGCTACTGAATCTATTTCTTGTTTCTCTGTCCTAGCTGAATATTTCTCAATTGAATGAACAAATAAAATGATAGCTTCATTTTCACCTATCCACCCACCCTGCACTGCATGCACTACTTCCAGGTCTCATTTTGGTAACATTACTAATGTATTACATCTCAGGATGCAGTGTTAACTCTTTTTAATGCCCACCATTACACCATTTTATAATTCCATTCAACGCGATTTCTGGTGTCCCTAGAGATGGAGAACAGTTAGTTAGTTAGTAGGTTTGATTGGCCAGGGAGAATGAAATGTAAAGGTACCCAAATTGAGAAATTATAGCTGTATAAAACAGAACTTAATCAGAACTTTGTGGTGTAAACCAACCATTTATTATGTCTATCGATGTTATTTGTCAGGATATGCACAGGGCACAATGGAGAACTCTTTCTTCTGCTATGTCAAGAGTTTTAGTTCGACTCAAAGTCTGGGGGCTAGAATTATCTGAAGGCTGCTCACACACAGGGCTGTTTGTTGATTCTAGCTGTCATTTGAGTCGTAAGCTGCAGCTGACGGCTGGACGTCTGTCACTTTTCCATGTAGGTTGGGCTTCCACTTACCATGGTAGCAGGATTCCACTGATAAGTGTCCTGAAAGGAAGAAAGCCAGGCAGAAAATGCATGGCCTTCATGACCTAGTTTTGGGAGTCATATTGCATTTTTTTCTGCCACATTCTGTTTGTTGGAGATTAGTCATCAAGTCTGGTCCATCTTCAAAGAGAGAGGAAACAAAGATCCGTGCCTTTCAATGGAGGTATGGTATGTCATCCTAAGAAGAGTGTGAGAGGTGGAATATATTGGTGCAGTCATCTTTGAAGAACAGAATGTGCCAAACTCTCTTTGAGATTTAGATATGATGTCCTCCTTAAGGTTTATAAACTTTAAGTGGCATGTATCCTCCCAACCACATCTATTTCCAATTTCTTTTCCTGCTAAACTTTCATTCTTTCTTGCTTTTCACTTCCAGTAGCTGCTCTTTTCTCCATGCCAATTAAGATGTGAAATGTTGACACTTTTCTTTAACTTTCTGAAAAGAACATTTATACAAGATATTTATATGTGTAGTAGATTCTACTGAATATTTAGTGGGTGTATGCATTGGAGTACAGAGATCATAGGGGTGGAGGAAATGACATCATAGCCACTGTGGAGCAAATAATTTAAATTTTGTTTATAAACAACCATGAAAGGAAAGACCCCTTTCGGTGTCCCTGTCACTAAAAACTTCTGACTTATGTTCACTTCTTTACTGGGCATTCCTTTTCTGACATGTGACATGATTTCCTCTGCTTTATCTCCTCCATTATTCTCTTTTTATGATTTTTCACATTCCCATTTCTACTTGCATCATATCCAGAAATGTTTAGATATATATTTCACTACCAATTTTCAGTTTATGCTCTGATAGCCTCTTCTGTTATACCTGATGGCCTCTCCTGTTACATTTTGGTTCAAGGAGAACCAAATGTTGGCACCTGAGCTGAAGATGGATTGTGGCAACACTTTAAACACAGGAAACTATGCTTATTTATAATTTTAATAACAATTTTGCCTTACCCACAAATTGAGTAAGAAACAAATGAGCCCATAGTTTTCTTCAAGCACATTGATAATACTTTTATTTTTTTTTAGCATTGAAAATGTTCTTTATAGTAGAGAGGTTAGATTTGTGATAATCTGGGGGGAGGGAAGCTTGAACTTGTCTTTCTTTTTTTCCTCCTAGGTCTTGCCAATTTCTCTATAAAAGTGTATTAACCCAAGTTGAACCCTTAATATTTGGCAGAGTTTCACATATTCACATGAAGTGTGAATTAATTGTTTTATATGTAAATGGGATTTGTAATAGGATTGATTGGATGTTTGAAACTGCTGTTCTCAAAGTGGTGGATTCTAAAGGAAATATTTATCGTCTAAAAGCACCTCAATCCATTATAACATAGTAAGACAAAGCATTATTAGTTCCTTTCCAAAGTTCCGTTTTTTTTTTTGTTTTGTTTTTTGTTTTTTTTTGTGACTTGAATCTAGGATAGCATTTCGCATCTTTGGCCTTTGTAGAAATTAGAAGTTAAAATGTGCCTGAAAGGTCTGAGTTGGGAAGTTAAAATACCCTGTACCAATAATATACAAGAGATTTTCTTGTATATTGAGAAATGCATCAACTAGTTTCAAATAATGGTGGACATTCCAAGACTATAATGCTTATAAAGTGATCCATTGTATGTTATAGTTTGTGAATTATGAATTTTGAGATAGGGCAACATGGAAAAATGATGGGTTAGGTTAAGCTTCATGGAATAAATTAGTATAATCCTAATGGTAGAATTTGGGTGAACTCCTTCTGATTAACCCATAATGTGTGATGAGGATTGCTGGTCATTTGGGAACCGTGGCAGATTTACTGCTAAGTTAATGAGGCTGACGCTTCAGGGCCCCCAGTTGCCTTGGCCCATAAAGTGCAGAGGTTTGTGGGATATGGGTGTTGGGGGGCAATTTGGGAAGTAAGGTTGCAAACCAAAGACGTATGTGCATAAGCATTGCTGGTAACTTACCTAGAGAGATCTTAAAAGACTGGTTATTTACTCATTTCTTTTTTCAAAGGAAATACTTTTGTACCCATTTTGATATTTGTAATATTATACTCTTTTTCTTAAAAGACCTCTCAATTTATATGAGTGAGACCCTGTAAAACCTCTGTCCACCTCTATTTGGGAAATAATGATGGCATCTGCAAGTGAGGGGTTAATTTAGGGTAATTCTTTTTGATTGCCAAGAGGCAACAGTTAGCTAGTATCAGAGCTAAGAACAAAGCTTTCATCTCTTCGTTTCTGGTTCTGGGCACTCTCCTTTCCACAGAGAGGTCTGGTATCCTTCCCCCTTCAAGGGCTCTTCTTTTGCTTTATCAAAGTTATCCACATCCAATCTAATAGAATATGACAACAAATGATGTCATTGATAAAGTGAAACCCTAAAATCTGAAATGGCTTTGGCAGCATGTACCTTTCCTCTGTAGATGTTATAGTTTTTTAATTACCACCACAGCTGAAATGCCTAGTGTTTAGAAATTGGAATGAGTTCATGTAAACACTTACATTATCAGGAAATATAAATAGCTCATTTATTCATGGTAGCATTACTGTGTTCCTAATATAGTTTTTATTGATGGGCACTTGAACTGTATCAATCCACTTAAAATTCAGAATGGTTCTTTTGTGCATGCCTTTATGGCAAGAGCAGTATAATTTAATTTAATATAATCTTTTAAAAACAATGATGTTTGTTTCATAAATGAATATTTTATATGTTGTGTTTAATTAAAATAAAACTATGCTACTGATCTAGAAAACACAAAACAGACTTGAGTTCATATTTATGAAGTGTAGCAATATTGGCAAGGCACAACTTATCTTGTTTATGAGACATGCTTGCTATTACTTGTACAGATTGCAGTCATTTTATTGCTGAGCTTTACATGGTTTACAACCCAACAAATGCAATGAAACTGTCATGAGGAAAATAAGCCTATAAAATTTTTTAAAAAAAGAAGGTGGCACTCACAGATCAAAATGCAGTTTTTGCTGAAGCATTGGTAGGTTTTGAACTGTTGCATCCTTTTAGGCAGCAGGTTTTCTGGATATATGTCTAAATGAAAGGGAAAAGGCTGAGATAAGACACCAAGGTTATTTTTAGCACCTCTACTTTGAGTATACAGTTCCTCTAAGACCTTGCTTTTGCTTTTACAATTCTACTGATAAGTTCCAGAAATCCAGGTAAATATGGACATGTTTTTGACACAGGATCTCTTTGGAAACCAGGAAATGGTGTTTGTATGTGAGGAGAAAAAGGAGAATATGTGGATAAAAAGGTCCCCTATCTCTTTACTTCAGTATTCAAACTGAGTGTTGAATTTGGTTCATATTTTTCTAAACTTGTATCTGTGTAACTGGAGCAAGAGAGTGTAGGTTTCAGGTGGTGGTGTTCAGGTGGGTTTGGCTCTCTCCATGGCTTTGCATATCATATATCTTCCAGGGCATTAAGTTGGAATTTTAATTTGCTTTCTAGGTTCTTTTCCCTTTTCTCTGAAAAATCATTTAATTTCTTGGCCATCCATTAAATATTAGTGCCTTTAAATCTTGTATTCCTGAAGTATGATCATGTATATCCTTTCAAGATTTAGAAAAAGTGACATGAAAACAATCTTAAATGAACTTCAGAATTGTTTACAGAAAGAACTTATGGGAAAAATAATGCAGTGCACCTATTTGTTGCATATCCTTCCCTAACGATGTCTAGTTTTACCATAACTGCAACAATTATTTCACTTCCTGCAGCAAGAATAATAAAATTTTACTCTTACACCTGTTTGATGAGCTAGGCCCTTGATGATATCCAAGAGGTAGAAAAAAAAAAGTATATAAAAGAAATTCTGGGAAGAGAAAGGAAAAATTTCAACAAATTAGAATTTAGGCTTTTGGCTATATAGAATGAATCTATTTCAGAGCAGTTAGCAAGGATGAACATACTACTTGTTGGGTCTGCACAGTGTCCCTCCTGTCCTCTGCTATCTGATTCTTACACATATACTGCAAGGCGCAGCTCACATCCTGTCTGTTCTCATCTGCAGAGGCATTTCATGGGCTTTGGTCTACTACAGTCTCTTTTCTGGAATCATTGTTGGATCCCACCTCTATCTAGATCCAGGCCCAGTGCAGTTTTTCTTGTTTGTCTGGTTGTTCATTGCTCAGCCAGCCCATACAGTGTGTTTTCTGAAACAAATCACTGCAGATGGGGGCTTGCAGTGTCACTGCCATTAGAGGGTGTTCCTGTGGGACCTGAGTTTCTTCTGTCTTTTTTTTTTTATTTTATTTGTTTATGAGAGACACACAGAGAGAAGCAGAGACATATGCAGAGGGAGAAGCAGGCTCCCTGCAGGGAGCCCAACGTGGGACTCGATCCTAGGACCCTGGGCTCACACCCTGAGCCAAAGGCAGATGCTCAACCCCTGAGCCACCAGGTGCCCTGGACCTGAGGCACTACCTACCCACTTCAGTAAGCCCTTCCTTTGCTTCTCCACAAAGTAAATGTCCTCCCTGAATGCCAGTCTGCTCAGCCCAATGACTCTACCACACTGCCTTGTTTATGCCAACCTCCTTTTGACGGGATAACTTCTTCTCACTGTTCCACAGTCCTACCTGTTCTACTTCCCCAACTCATCCAATTCCTGCTACCAGGTGGTGTCCTGACTTGAATGGATGGTTTTTCCTGGACTATGGTGTAACCACCATTTTTCAGACTTCAGAGATCTAGCTCAGTGTCCAGTCTATTAGATTTTCTGTTCTTTCTTTCTTATCTCACCCTTGACTTTTCCACATAGAATCAGTGATGCACTGAGTTATACTTGAAATTATGTAACATACATGTTAGAAAATGGCCATTGCACCATCAAGCTGTGCTCGGAGTGGATTCATTTCCACAGTCTCATAGCAAGTAGTCAACTTCAACCCCTCATCTATAGGCTTATATTTTTGAGGCCTCAGCATTTCTCTTATAAAAACAGCCTGAATTGAATTAAAGTTAATTGATGACCTCACCTGATGGCTTTCTTTTTTTCCTGTATACCTTGAAAGGAATCCACCTAGGCGCTCTACAGGCAAATTTCATTTTTAATTATTTTGTTCATAGATAACACATGTACGTGGAACAAAACTCAAAGGCTCTAAAAAAAAAGTTTAGTAGTTTTTAATCTGTGACACTTCCCACACCTTCCCAGCCATTCGGTTTCCTTTCTAGATATAACCACTGTTAATAGTCACTTTTATCACCCTTTTTGGGATAATGTGTACGTGTATAGTATATACAAGCATACGTGGGTATGATAACTGTGTATTTATAAGTGTATAAAGCCACACATGTGCACATACATATTTTACACAAATGGAAGCTTACTAAAACATTATACTACACTTTTCTTCTTTTCTTTAGCCTTATATCTTGAAGATCATTCCATGTCATGTTTAAAGAGTTGTCTCATTCTTTTAATGGCTGGCTGCACAATATTCTATTTGGGACTCCGTTCTGTTGATGCATTTAGAGTGTTTAGAGTATTTCCAGTATTTTATATTACAAACAAAGCTCTAGTGAATACTTGTGACCTTACCAATGGGTTATAAATATCATATACATACACCGATTGTCTAGATAGGAAAGTGCTTGTCAGTGGTTCTAAACGTTTATTATTTTGATAGAAATCACTTGACCTCTCTCAATTAAAGTTGTACTATTTAACTACAACTAGAAATTGAGGATATCATTGTATCCTTAGGTATTCTGGGTAATTCAAAGGTGATTAAATAAATAGACTGTTTACAAAATACGGGCAGGATATAAAGAAACCCCAAGGTATGCTGTAATATCCCAGGGCTAGTAAGGGATTGGGTTATGTCTTCTAGACCTGAAAGGGCAAGGGGAGGGACCATTTACCATTCCCTAAAGACAGAGAGGATGTGTGGAAAGAGCCACCTTAAAGGGATTGTGGCCTTTGGTCAAGGAGGCAGCCAGCTAGAAACCAGCCTTCAGAGAAGAAGCCTGAGGGATAATCAGACCATACCCTTCCCCCTCCCTTTGATGTCTGGCTGGGCTGATCACTGGCCAACCTTGACAAATGGCCAGAGGGCAAATGAGACCCTGGATGCTGTTCACACAGGTAAGCCAGCTGAGTACAGAGCTGGTAAAGAACTAGGGCTAGGGGGATCCCTGGGTGGCACAGTGGTTTGGCGCCTGCCTTTGGCCCAGGGCGCGATCCTGGAGACCCTGGATCGAATCCCACATCAGGCTCCCAGTGCATGGGGCCTGCTTCTCCCTCTGCCTACGTCTCTGCCTCTCTCTCTCTCTGTGACTATCATAAATTAAAAAAAAAAAAAAAAAAAAAAAAAAAAGAACTGGGGCTAGAAACAGAAACAGAAAATATGCAGCTCATTCCCTCCTCACACCTCCACCAAAATGTTCATCAACAGGATTTTTTATCCTCACGTATTTGAGTGATGAGATATTGATTCTATATGAATTTTTCTTAATATGAGTGAAGTTATAATATTTTGAAATAAAAGATGAGTTCATTTCCTTATCTGTTGTATCTATTCCTCACCTTCCTCTATTATATATATATATGTATATATATTCAAATAATTTCAAATTTAAAGAAAACTTGGAAAAACAGTATGAAAAATAGTGTTCCTATGTATCTTTCATCCATATTTTCAAAGTGTTAACATTTTAACATACTTGTCTTTCCATTCCCATTCTTACTCTCTCCACATATGTGTATAAATATCAGTTAATTTAATATGTGTATAAATATGCACACATATATCACTCTATATGGTAAACTTTTTGAGAATGAGGTACAATAATAATAACCTTTAACTATGTATTTTCTGAAAACAGGAGCATTAGGGGAAAATCAGGAAATTAGTTTAATTCCATTATAATCATTTAATCCTCAGGCTCTATTCAGATTTTTCCTATTGTCCACACATTGTATTTGCTTGCCATGTCTCTTTAGTCTGCTTCAGGCTGGACAATTCCTCAGTCTTTCATTGTCTTTCATAACCTGGACATTTATATTACTTGTAAAATGTCCCTTAACTTGTGTTTGTCTGATATTTTTCTCATCTTCAGCAGTCGTATCTCAAAAATAATGCTGAGTTCATCTCATCGTATCAGGGGGTATGCAATGTCAATTTGATCCATTATTGGTGATGTTAAATTTCGTTACTTTGTTAACACGGTTTCTGCTTGGCTTCTTCACTGTAAAGCTCATTTATAAGGATTTGTGATCAATAATTAATAGACAATTAAGCATCTTGTGGGGAGATTCTTTGAGATTTTTACTAAGCCATAAAGCTCTCTCTTCTCATTATCCACTCATTCATGTATTTGTGTCAATCAGGTTTGATTAGAGAAGCACAAAATATTTATTATTGGGGTATCATATAATGTAGTTGTGGGAGCTGACTACACAATCTTGTGTCTTTGTTTCTGTGTCTGGGACTGGACTGAAGCTCACTGGGCTGGGAAGAGCCAGTGGACGTGAAGTAAGGGAAGCAAGCACAACTGGCACCAGTGAGGATTGAACGGAATCTACTTTGGTTTCTCATCATCTTCACACCTCCAACTTAGATGACGGAGTATCTTGCAGGAGAAGTCAGTACCCTTCACCACAGAGCTAAATAAACATGCATCTGGCCAGGCGCCAGAGAAACTGAGGCCAGAAATAGAGCAATTGCTGGTGAACCTGCAGTCCTGTCTGCTCTGTGCTGATGAGATAAACAACAATGTAAGTGGGATGCAAAAGCATCCAGCAAATTGTTCATTGCACTGACCTGAGTATAAGGTAATCCTGTGCTCATTTACTTCTGTTTTGCAAATCCTGTGCAGACTATCACTTCTGGGCCATGCTAACTCAGAACTCCCCAGGGAAGGGAATTCTGGGAAATGTAGTCACAGATTAACTAAGTGGATATAATACAAATCCACAATAGTGTTTATAGCAGTATGAATTCACGGATTCCTATTTTACTTGAAGGATTATTATTACAGTTCTTACTTTGATGTTGAAATTGTTCCATTCTTGCCCCATCGAAACCTTTTGTGATGACTCTCATTTCCTTCGGCATCTTTCCATCATACTTGGGAGTATTTACTTAATTTCTGACTGAAAAGATGTTCTACAATTATCTTATATTTTTCTCTCTAATATCCCAGAGTCAGTCTTTTCTCCGAAGAGCTTTGGTTCTTTTAGAGTAGAATGGTATTTAGAAGCTGGGATCTGAAAACTACTTGTTTTGTTTGAGATCATCACTTCAGGGCAATAGACAAAGCTGGGAAATGCAGGAGAAATGAAGAAGAAAAGCTTTTATTCTATTTTCCTATTATGATGTTAGTCTTATTTTATATTGATTGTTGGGAGTTCTTTATGTATTAGGGAAACTAACCATTTGTCATGTGAGTTATGAATATCTTCCCTAGAATATCATTTGTATATAGTGTTCAGTGATAATTGGCCTGTTTTGTTTTCTCTCTCTCGGGGGAAGTTTTAGTAAGACACATTTAATGCAGTTTGGATATGTATAGAGCAGGTTTTTCATTTTCATGGTTGTGTAGAAAAAAATGACATGTAAACAGGGCTAAAGTGGGGAAGAATACTTTGAAAATGAGGGCAAGTCTTTGTGACTGCTCTGGTTTTTCGAAGATAGTATCTTTAAAGCAGAGTTCATGACGTGCAGGAAGGAAAACCTCCAAGACTGGTTTTCATGGAGGATGCTGCAGGTATTTAGAGGTTTTTATTGGTCAGTCTACCAACCTTTCAGAAAGGAGCTGTCCAGGATCTCTTCCCTTCATTTCAACTTTGATTTTTGCCACCCATATATTTCTTCGTTCTTTACAACGCTAATTTAATAGGAAAGGGATTATATCTTATTCATCATTCATTATTTTTATTTTATTTTATTTTATTTTTTTTTACCGTAGACCATGTCCTGCCTTTTATTTTTGTGGGCAGAATTCTCTCACCAGCAAGAACAGGGGCCCAGAGGACAAGGAAATCCACACTCTCCGGCTGGAGAACTAGGGTTACCGCTTTCCTTCCTGCTCTGTGAGGGGCAGTGTGCGAGGGGCCACAGTCCGGCGTGGTCTCCTTTTTTTCCATGGGGCTGCACTGAGAGTGAGTTCTGGTGCCGATGCTTCACCCTGGGGGACTGAGCTTGGAACCTCTACCCGTTCCGGTACCGCAACAAAAAAGCCACCAGTGAGCGTGGTCTCGGGGGAGGCCTGGAGGCCTCCCTCTTTATGTCTCCACTTCAAGTACAGAGCCTGGCAAGTAATAGGTTTGTAGGAGGAATGAATGAATGAATTTATTGGTCTCCCATCTTAAATATTATTGTTCTTTGGGTAGTAAAAGGAGGAAACTGTTCCAGTCTAATCATTTTACTTAAATTGAACTTTTTATCCCAACTATTGATGCAGTGGTAGGACTGATCATCCTGGTCTTGTTAATCTGGTTCGTTTGTTGGCATGGAAGGATTGGAGAGATGAGTTTCAGATGCTGTTTTTATGCCGTCCGTCAGACATCTCCTGTCCCGTGGCATGTACAGACACATTCTGTTCACCAGCTGCTGATTTCTATTTGTTCTCATCATGTTGTTTCCTGGGCCAATAGTGGTGCTGCTGCTACTGGCCTCTTTTCTGTAACAGTGTCCTCTAGTCACTTCACGTGAATATAAAATGCATTATCTACACTCCCTCTGTCCTCCTCTGTTTTTTTTTTTTTTCCCCTCTAAGTAATAATAGGAAAATACTTGGCAATGTATGTTTTTCAAACTCTCCCAGCCGCTGTGATTTAACCCCCAGTCCCTCTTTTAAAGGGATTAGGTACTCCTCCACCAGGACTTGGAATTGTAGCCTCTGAGTGAAGCAGATCAAAGAAGCATTCTGGGGATTAAAATTTCCATAAATTTGAATATTAGGGTCAAATGGTTTTGGCTCTGAGCCCGTAAAGGTGAGTGTGGTACACTTAATTAATTGTTGTAGGTACTAAATTCACATTCTAATTTGCTGATAAAGAAAGGCAAAAGAAAAAATAGTATGAAACTTAGAAATTTCATCTGTCATGGTATTCATACCCTGGCCGGTAAGAGGTGGTCCCATGAGATTTTCTTTACATTACTTTTCTCCTCTTGTGTTAAGATTCTTGCTCCACAAATCTGCCTGAAGTTTCCACTACCTAGACTAGTATAAACCTTGAGTAGCCATGGCCCCTGTCAGCATTTATGGACCTCTATCCCAGAGTGTGAAAAGAGGATACATTTTTGGGGACTCCTCACTGAAATACTAATAAAGTCTAGGGAGGGACATAAGGAGAAAGACACTTGGATTTCATGCCTACTTTCTATTTCTGTTTTAAGGTTAAAATCACTGTTGGCATCTATTCTCTATGTATTCAGCCAATAAGTTAAAAACTTACTACTTTTACTAAGAACTTAGCAGTCAGTAGGCACCGACACCATTCAGAAGAAGGATAAGGTGCCTGCCCTGAAAAGCTCCAGTTTCAAGGGAGAGGTATACATGTAAACCAAATTTTGATTGCTTTCCACAGAGTTCACATTTTGAATGTTCTATACAGAGCAAGCTTGTAAGAGTACAAGTGGGCAGCTCCTTTCACGTTAAGGGACATCAAAAAGATCTTCCTCAAGAAGATGAATACTAGGGACACCTGGGTGGCTCAGCAGTTGAATGTCTGCCTTTGGCTAAGGGCGTGATCCTGGAGTATCGGATCGAGTCCCACATCGGGCTCCCTGCAAGGAGCTACTTCTCCCTCTGCCTGTGTCTCTGCTTCTCTCTCGTTCTGTGTCTCTTATGAATAAATAGAATCTTTTTAAAAAAAGATGAAGAAAAATACTAGGTTAAATATTAAAATGTACTAGGAAGGCAGAGGACTTGTAAGTGCTTAGATATGTGTATCGTGTTAGTGCTTGGATTGTTCAACAATTATTGATCTTATGTGGATGTTGGTTAGAAAACACAACAATAATGGCCTCTCTTAAACACTTAGTTTTAGACTCTTTATTATGTTATCCTTAATTCTCCCTCCAAAACATTTCTGGTAGGCATTATCATCACATTGGAATCATTTTTAAAGGAATCCCATCTTGAGGTGGGTTCTGTAACTGGCTAAAAAAATACAATGTGGAAAAACCAGGATTTGTATCTAGAACATTTTTACTACGAATTCTTTAGTGTAACAAATACATATTAAAGAGTTTAAGAGGCATTGGAGATGTGGTGAGATGAAATATACATAAGGGAGGCAGGTACCATAACATGAAGAGTTTTGTGAGCCACATTAAGAAACATGGCTTTGGTCATGAGACTGATAAAGTACCCCTAAGCCAGGAAGTGGCATGATCAGATTTACATTTAGAAAGATGCCTCTGGCTGTAGGTTTAGTTCAGAAGCGCCAAGATCACAAGGAGACTGGTTGTTGAATTGATCAGTGAAGACGTGACAGATGAGTTTACACAGCTCATTAGTAGCAGATGAGCCACACCAAAAAGTCATCTGCCTTAATAATCATCTTGATCCTACTTCCTAGTCAAGTTCTTGGTATCAGCTGGTTCCTCTAATTCCACCCCAAACTGTTCCTTCCAGTTTTTAATTGATTTCCTTCCAACCTGCTGAACAGCTCTTGCTTCTGGAGCCTTGCATTGAACTTCCTGTTAATTTGGCGTTGCCAAACCAGTAGTTGTCATTTTGATAATTTAACATTTACCTCATTTAAGTGACCTAACACTTATCATCTAGCTTGGATTTATTCCTTTTAATTTAAATTGCGTATTAATACTAGTTTTGGAAAGTGTGCTTGGATAATGCTTGTAAAAAATACATTGCTTATTTCCATATGCAGTTGCACCTAGTACTTGTGTAAGAGAGAATTTTCAGATTCTATTAGATCAATTTTTTTTTTCAAAAGAATGATAGTAAACTGCCATTTCAAAGATGGGAAATAAAGGAAGCTGTCACACAGCTTAGTTGGCCAAGGGTAAGATCTAGAAATCTCAGCCAGTGGAAGGAAGCTGGCAGGAAGTGGATGAATCAGACTGGATCCAAAGAGTTAGGTGCTCTGTAAAGGAAATGGTGGCTATGAGTGTTCAGACTGGCAGTAAATCCAACCCATGAATTCTGTGAAGGTTGGAAAGCTCAGGAAGACTTTGGAGGATCATAGGATCTGTTAAGGCAGTGTCAGATGCAGAAGACCTAGAAATTTGAACTGAGAGGGGGTGGTTTGCTTTATATCCTCTTTTATGTTGTCCCCTAGGTAAGACTTTTTCAGAATCCACTGTTGCATGCCTTGGACAGAGGATGAGTCCCAGTCTTCTCAATGTAGTTTGATCTTCATTCCATGAATTCTTGATCGGAGAAGACAGCTGAGCTTATTTCTACTTGCTGGACCAAGGAGAATGGTCCAGTCTAATAATGCATGCCATAACTGGACAGTCCAAATTAGTCTACTGCAAGTCCTACAAATCTTTCTGTAGAGCTTTGCATTTTATAAAACTCTTTTCATAAACCTATATCACACCTATGAAAAATTCATTTATATTATTCATGCCATTTTACTAAAGATTTGGAACAAATCCTCACACCAAATCCTGTCATTCCTTGAAGGACTGAAACCTGTAGTTGTAGGAGTAATGTGGAAATGTCGACATTGAATACCTGGAAATGGTTGTTTGGGAATGTGTCCCCTCTGATTCTGTTTACCCCTTACCTATTTAGGTTTATTCTATCTCCTACTGAAGAACCATCCCAAGTACTAACTACTTTGTATTCTCAGACAAATTTCTATCCAGAAGTGATCTTTCTCATTAGCCTTCCCAATGCATACTTCTTTTATATCTTTTTATGGCAATTATTATATCTTGCTATGTGTTACTGCTTTTGCATATGTCTACCCATAAACTCTCCCCTTTTCCTTCTCCCAGACTTAGTAACATACTTAATACATTGAATATACACCATGTGTATTCAGTAAATGACCGTGTCAGAAAATTCCATTTGTGTTTGATTCTTCTGATGTTGAATTTTGGGATTAGAATACCAAAGAGAATAATAATAAAAAAAACAGTGCAAAAATTTATTTACCAATGTGGAGAAAGAGATTTAAGATATATTGATAATAAAGTTCGCCTTTGTCTTTCCCATTTCCATACCTGAGAAGTTTGATATGTGCCTTTTAGAATTTTATACACTTAGGTCACTCTAGAACATACAGACTTATTCGGGCACACAGATTTTGTTTCAAGTAAATTCTCATGACACTGAATATTCTAACTTTCTTCAGGTTGGCAGAGGGATCAAAAGAGATGGTTATAAAAATTGAAAGTAAGGTGACAGCTGGGACAGAAGTCTTGATCAGAATTTTTATTTAAGAGATCACAGGAGAAGCAAACACTCAGAAGAGGGGCTGAACAATGTAGGAGAACAGCCATGCCTACAAAGCTTGGCAGGGCCTTTGGATATGGTCTTCCTATCTGGCAGCTCTGTGCTATAAGTAGAAAATGATAAAATTGGCCAAGATTTAGTAGAAAACAAACAGTGGATTACCAGCACCTATCTCAGTTCATTAAAGTAATTTGAATTGCTTCTCTGGAAAGTCAGATGGGAATTTGTCTTCTCTCTGATAGGTTTGCTAGTCCTTAGCAATAATTCTCAAAGTGTTGGTATTGGGACCATCATCTTCAACATCACATGGAACTTGATAGAAATGTAATTCTCTGGCTTCACATCAAACCTACTGAACCAAAAGTTTTGGGGTTGGGCCTAGCAATCTGTGTTTACTTAGCCCTCAGTGGTAATTCTTATGCTCACTAAAGTTTGAAAATGACTCAACTAGAGAAAGAGTTAGAAAAGTAGATTGGGGTGAGGTTGGGAAAGGAGATGAGTTTAGAGACTTTCTGAGTTTGACAGAAATTAGCATGAATTATTCTAAGCAGAAGAGCACATAAAGCTCTTGGATAATTTGTTCATCAGAAAACCAGCATTACATGTTTCTATATTACCTAATCCTATTTCTACAGTTAGAAATCTTGAATGTCTAGTTAAGTTAATTTTCTTACTCTTGGCCCTGGTCGTGTGGTGACAGGACAGTGTTTCTTTTATATCCCATCTAAAACCCTGGCCACAGATTTAATTAAAACCTAAAGTTGAATGAGGCAGTTTGTCATAAAATGATACTAATAGGTGTAAAATGCATTCTTCTTGGTGTTAACTTTTCAAGATTGGATCTGTCCACATAGTGGATGATAAGGTCATGATGGAGGGTTATCTTGCCAGAGGTACTGGGGAGGGGAGGGGAGAAGCATGGCATGGAGAGAAAGGTCCCTCTCCTTATTTGGAAATATAATAGCAACAATAAGAATATTGGAAACTTTTTTGAAATTAGGTTGATGGAATGTCAAGCAGAGCTACATGGGTTCAGAAATATTTACATTTGAAAACCAGAAAGTAATTGGAACAGAAATTCCTCTGCCCCCTCCTACCTTTTCTGTCAGCTGCTCAGTCATTCTGAGTGTCCTGAAGTTTCTGTACAGACAATCATCTTGCTAATGACTGTAATTCATCACAGGAGGTGTTTAGTTTTGAAAATGAAATATGACTATATATTTTGGAGATTGATAGTGAGGGCTTGTTTATTGATTATACTCCCAGGGAAAAAATAAAATAGGAAAGAAATATAACAGAGAAAAATGCATTTTTGAAGGTCCATCATAATAGCTAAAGTAACTTGACATGTAAAACTTCTTTAAAAATAAATCCTACCTGTAACCTTGCATAAAAGATAAAGAAAATTCTGATTTTGGCAACTGTATGCTCTCCTTTTTCCAAACAATTTGGGAAGACTTAAAGACACATATGCCAAAGGGAAGTCACAATAATTAAGTCAATATCAAGGGCATAAATAAGTATTCTCACCATGAAGTCTCATATTTGCTATCAAGTGAGCATTAGCTTTTCACTAGACTGTGGCAAAAAGAGAAAACTATAGGAAGACTCAAATTCCTCAATGACAAACTGACTTCATCTTGGATTTTATGTAGGAGGTGCAGAGTAATGTAATAAATAATGCTGTCTATGGTAGTTTTAAAATAAATATAGAAGCAATTGTCATATGACTCTTTTTTACTAAAGAGATTGGGTAAATTCAAGGTCAGAGCATTTAAGAGTATAGTTCAGTGAATTATTATATGAGAAATTAAGCCAATGAAGTTCATTAACGTAGGCTTCCTTTGCTTCTTCTGTGATAAAAGATTAGAATCGATAATAAGTGTTCCCCCTAGATTCTCTTCTTTCTTGAAAGTTTTAATTAGAAGTTAGTGGGGTAGGGGCTTCTGGGTGGCTCAGTTGGTTAAGTATTCAACTCCTGTTTTCACCTGGGGTCTTGATCTCCAGGTCCTGAGATTGAGCCCACCTCAAGCTCCTGTACAGTGGGGAGTCTGCTTGGGATTCTTTCTCTCTCTCCCTCTGCCCCTCCCCCACACATATGTGCGCGCGCGCACACACACACACTCTCTCTCTCTCTCAAATAAAGACTTTTTTTTTTTTTAAGAAGCTCATGGGGTATTATTTAAAATCATTGTAGTTTCTGACGTGGTGCCATTATGTGGCATCAGCTTATTAGAGCTTCCTATACTTTGAAGGCCAAAACATTAGGTAGAGTTGCCATTCTGTTAATAAGAGGAGAAGTTATAGCAGTATTCTCACCCAGAAGGAAATCGTTCCACTATTGAGAGGGGGTAAATTGAAAGGATGTTCAGGTTTTCCTCAGGAAAGCATCTTGAGATTTTCTGTAGCCCTTGAGAAAGTGCTTTGATTGTGGAGGATGGCAGAGAAAACTTGTATTAACAGTTTTCCAATCAATGCCTCCCCCTTTTCAATAGAAACATCAAGGGTTTATTTTCACATAAATGACAACAAGCAATTATTTAAGGCCATTATTAATCAAAAGATTAATTTCCTTTATGTGGGACAGTGAGATAAATAAACATGGATTTCCTTTATGTGAGACAGTGAGATAAACACATAAACATGGATGGATTTGGGGACTTTCAGAGAAGTCTATATAACTCTTATTTCTCTTTTTAAAATCCCTTAAGAATCCCACATTCTCCAAATAAAAGCAGCTTTCCCACAAATGACTTTTCTCTCCCAAATGCATTGAACATTATCTAGCCTTGAAGAGTGTTCCAGGAAATTTAAGGAATTGTCAGCAGAATTCTTAACTTACTAATTAATTGTACTTTTTTTTTTTTTGAAACTAACTGAAATATTTTGTCCTGATGATTGGAATGTTCACATTTAATTTGCCAAACAAAAGTTTAAAAATATATTGTTAGAAATGCCGCAGGCTTTGTAAAGTGGCTTTCCACTGGCTGAATGTTAGAGCAAGACCAAATGTTTATTAATTCTCTCTGCCACTGAGCTAATAGAACTGTTCTTTTAATTCAACAAACAGAAGCCTGTGTTCTTTGGATGCTTATTTTATTTCCCATGGAGTCTGCATGCTGTTGGCTGACAGTTACAATGGCTATGTATCTATTTGGCTCTAGATGGCTCTATTGCAAAGAAACAAAAAAACCCCACAAATCAACAACAACAACAAACCACCAAAAACCACTACAGCAAAACCAAAACAAGCCTATCTTTTGATTTGTTTCTGCAGGAGTTCTGAAAAATGTATATTCAAAACTCTTGACCAAGTTTCTGAAAGTAATTTTTTATTCTTTGGGAAACATTTTTTACTGTAGAACTGCAAAAATCATAAAGACTAATTGGTCAATACATAGAATCTCACATTGTCCATGTAGTCTTCCAGTCGCATGGATGTTTCCCTCCTTTAACCAATCTTTCTTTTTTAATATATTGTTGTTTTTTTTTTTTAAAGAACAGAAAACACTAATCAGCCTCTCCCTGCCAACACATAGGCCATACTCAATGGTTACTGCCTTTTTCAGGATTATGTAAGTAGTTAATAGCAAATATGCTATGATAGGACAGGTGTGGAGGGGTAGTCAAGTATCTGGACTCTGAGGCACAGCTCTCAAAACAGATATTTTCACTGCACTTTTAGCCATGTGATCTTGGACAAATTGCTTCATCTTTCCATGATTTATTTTCCTCATTGGTAAAAGGAGCATAAAGAAGATTGTGACTTCCACAGGAGTGTTACGATAATTACATTAAGTTCATGGAAAAGCACCAGAACAGCCCCTGACCAGTGGTAAATAAGGTGCAATAAGTTGTATTTATTCTCCTTGTCCTTGAGCTCTCATCTTCATGTGTTTCCATCTTCCTGTTTACCTTTGCCTTGATGCACCTGTTTCTATTAGGAATTCAGATTACTTCCAGGGGACATTCAGATGTGTCCTCACGTTCTCCAGCTTTAAAATTCTCTTTGCTTTCTATCATTTTTTCTATCTCTATTTTTAAACCATTAACTTTCATTTATTGCTTCCTTTATCAGTTGCCTACTCTGCAAGTTACTGATTTTAATCTGCTGCAAACTGAGAAATCAGATTAACTCCATTAATTTGAAATAAATTAGGAGTAATTTGACTCAGAGTAAGCATCTGGAGTGCTTTCCTCTGAGTAAAGCAAATCCTCTTAACTGCATGGATTTTGTACTTGGTAGGATCTGTTTTGCTATCCAGGGACCTATTTTGCTTTTAAAAGTGAAGGTGTTAGATAAGGCACCTTGGAAAAAGTGAGGTGTTATAATATTAAATTGAATTTCCTTTTATGTCAGTGTTTGCTGTGTTTACAGAAGCTCTGGCTGAAGAATAAAAAAAGAGAAGAGGTAGTAGGCACATGTACCAGTATCTGTTGCAGGAGTAAATGAGACAGCTCACAAATGCGTGAACTTAAGTATTACCCTGACTGCATTTCACATCCATCGGCTATAGGCCCACTCACTACCTATTGCTCTACTTCAGGCAAATGGGATTGACAGCGCGGGTTAGTACAGTGATTCTCAGATGGTGCTTCCAGAACCAGCAGCAACAAAATACTTAGAAATCCAAGTTCTCTGCTCAGTACCTGACCTATTGACTCAGAATTGCTTGGGGTGGGCTCAGTAGTCCATGGGGTGACACTTCCTCCAGATGATTCTAATGTAGGCTAAAGTTTGAGATCCCCCCCACACACACACACACAACTTCTCCCCCCGACGCCCGACCAACGCTCCTGGGACTCAAACTTGATGATATATCAGTTACGTATTAGATTCGCCTGGGGAGATCCTAGCCTAGAAATTATTTTAAGGTAAAAACAAAAATGGAAATAAAAACAAAACACTTCAAGTGATTTCATTTTAAACAAGGGGTGAGACCTATTTCTCTAGACCTTGCTTTTAGGCTGAAAGTAGTCACAATTGCTTAAAAGCTGTAATTTGAACAGGGCTTCGTGGTTCAAAGTAGCTCCCTTTTAGCATCTGTGGTCCCAGAACTCTTTTCCACTAATCTTTTGCCATTTGCATCCGTGAAGAAGGCCTCTGTTAAAATGCAAATGTTATCTGGGAGAGATGATATGTAGAATTAATATACGTTGATGTATTTTCTCCTGCTAATTTCATAGTTCTGTAGCCGTGTTTCTCAAACACCGGCACACATCACAATCACCTGAAGCCTAGTTTAACAAAAGGTTTCCATACCCCACCTCCAGAATTTCTGATTCTGAAGATCTGCAGAGGAGCCCAAGAGTTTGCATTTCTAACACGTTCCAGGTAAACTGGCAGTTGTTGGGCCTGGGACTATAAGAACCATTGCTTGGAGGACAGAAGGGTCCTGAGGACTGGGATTCACAACAAAGCTTGCTGGATGGGGAAGGAAAAGGTCATGCCGCCAGAGCAACAGGAAGACCATCCTGCAGAAAGAAATAGAAGGGTAGCTATTATAGTGTTGAATCCTCGTGACTCCAAAATCATGTGATTATCATTAGAATAGTTTGATAACATTAATTTCTAGTTTTCAAGTTTTTATCTAGTGTTTTCCAATATATAGGGTGCAGCAAAATGACCGTACAAGTTTGTTAAAAAGCCAGACACCTGGTCCTCAGCTTTGCAACTTCTATTCAGGAAATCTCGGATGAAGCCCAGGAACAAGTGAAGCAGGTGAGTTTGCTGTAAATGATCTTTTATTTGTGTGTTTGTAATCCTTTATTCAGAGAACAGAGGACTTTTATTGTTATCATTATTATTAAATACTTATGGAGATTTAAGAGTAGAAGTATTTTTCTGAGAGTACTTCAAATATACTTTTGCTTTGTTCTCAGAATGACCCCTACCCCTTCTAACTCCTGGGGCCTTTATTTGAAAATAGTTTAGTTTACTACTTAAAAATAATTTGAAGATAAAATTTTTCTATATTGGATTTTTTTATATGAAATAACTCTCAGGTCCATCTAAACGCAGGAGAGATGAGCCATCCTTTTATAGGACTATTCCCAGTTATGGAAATCAATCCAGTTGACAAAGACCATGTGGGGATAGTGCACAAAGCTTCATTCTAACAAATTCCAGTGACTGTTCAGCTTTCCCTGTGATGATAGCTACCCTATTCCTGCCATATTGATGGGAATCTTTACAGATAGGGGTGTTGTTAGTTTACTATCGTGATTTGAAAACTTAGGCAATTCTAAAAAAAATATAGCAATTGTTGCTAGCTTCCTTTTAATTTGATTACTCCTTTTGTAAACCCCGGATTAGGACCAAGTGAAAATCAGGATAGTGGCATGCTTATAATGAACCTGGAATCTTACTGCACAAGATAAAGGGTTGCTATCCCAGCTACCTTCAAAGAGTAGTTTGGTGCAGTTACTCTGACAGTGATGAATAAGAAGAGATCTTCTAGGAGATGTAGCTGGCGTATTTAAATCTTTAAGCAAATTATGAAAGCCATTATAAAATCTGTTTACTGGGAAGGAAGGAAGGGTCCACCTCTTCAAGAATTTTTTGCTCTTTTAAAAATAAATTTAGTGAATAAATCGTTGTAGCAGAATGCTACAAAAGAGGAAACTTTTCTGTCTCGAAATCTAATGGTGTCCACCAGGAAAACCATAAAAGGTATGGGTCAAGGATACTTAGACAAAAATATGAAGAAATATTTTATATTTTAAAGATATATGTACCTCTGGTTAAACTCAGAAAGTTAACCTACATAAAATATCATGTTTCACTAAAAATTATTGATAATGTGTAGAATGGCCTGTCTTGCTTGGTGAGGTGTTCAAGATTTTCCTTTGAAAACATTTCTTTTTTCACTTAATCTGCATTTGAATTGTATTAAAAGTTGAAATTGTACAACTGGAATGGGCATGTGAATAGTTTGTTGCAAAGGAAGACCAGACTGTGGTGGCTTAACGGCCTTAAGCCACATAGCAGTCTGAACTGGACTGGCTCATGTATTGTTTGGCATTGAGAGCTTGTTGTTTTACCCTGTGAGGAAATAGTCACATTTATTCAACCTTATTGTCATCTTTAGTTCCTGTATTCAGCAGAGAGGCAGCATGGGAACAGAAGTAGCTGCCTATCAGAGAAAGTTGCCAGGTTTCAGGGTCCCCAGGGAAATGTCTTGAGTAGAACACTCCGGAATATTTCCTAATTTTGATGCTGTAAAACAGTTAGTATTCTGCTCAGGCTGATAGGCAATTCCTGTATTCACGCCATACTAGGTGTTATGCTATAGAAGGCATAAAAAAATCGCTTCAAGCAGCATGTTTTCCTTTCTGGCATTTAGGAGAAACTAAATGGGGAGTTGTGAATGTCCCTCCGGATTTGTTTGCTCTCTATAGAAGAGGGCTACTTATTAAGATCATGGAGACACTTTTGTGAATGGTACCTTATAAAATAAAAGAATATTACTACCTCTTGTTCTATTACTGTTCCTCTCTTTCAGTAATACTATACTTCTGATCTTGGTGTAAATGTCATATTGTGTGAATATGCAAACATCACATCCGCCTACATATGTTCTGTTGCTTAGTAATTCTTGGCACTGGAGCACAGTGAATTCTGTGCCTAATAAATGAGATATCCATCAGAATGAAAAATGAATTATGTTGGTCTCTTGGATAAGATATTGTTATTTCAGATTTTAGTTGTGAAAAGTAGGTTGCATTTTCTTGTGCATGGTAGTCCTGAATTCAGAAATAAATTTGTTTACTAGTTCATCAAATAATGTCCACCATCTAAGCCTTTTTGGAAGAAATGGGCCAGTATTTCAGAGTGTTTATTTAAAGATTTACATATTTTTAGATATATAAATTTTTGTTTGGAAAAAATGTACTTCTTAAGAATCTGGAAAAATCTCCTTTCATAGTAAAAAACAAAAAACAAAAAACAAAAAAAACAAAAAACAAAACCCAAACCTATATTTAAGAGTGAGCTCTGGAATTATGCCTTGAAGATTGATCAGTACATTACCTTCGTTTTAGTATCATTATTACAGCCATCCTTTTGAACTCTAAGCCTACCATCCCCTTTTGTAATGTCCATTCATAAATCTCTGCAGTTTGAGGTTTTGGTAGGGATCTATCATCAGCTTCAAATTACTGCATTAAAAGATCTGTTAGAGCATCTGGATGGCTCAGTGTCTGACTCTTTTTTTTAATTGTGTTATTTTTTTTAATTTTTATTTATTTATGATAGTCACACACACACACACACAGAGAGGAGAGAGAGAGAGAGAGAGAGAGGGAGAAGCAGGCTCCATGCACCGGGATCCCGACATGGGATTCAATCCCAGGTCTCCAGGATCGCGCCCTGGGCGAAAGGCAGGCGCTAAACCACTGCGCCACCCAGGGATCCCCTGAGTGTCTGACTCTTTATCTCAATTTAAGTCTTGATCTCAGGGTCATGTGTTCAGGCCCCACATTGGGCTCCATGCTGGCAAGGAGCCAACTTAAAAGATCTGCCTTTATCAACACAATTAATCCTTTTCTGAATTTGAGAGACACTCTTTCTCTCTGCCCCAAATAATTAAATATGCTTTTCTTTACCAGTGACTTTAAATCCACCAAACAGGATTTCAAATGTCATATTCTAGAAAGTCATTTCTTCACTCCTAGATGTTCATTTCAACACTAGGGTTTTCCTACTTCTTGCACTAAAGACGGGATACAAAGATAAAACATACCGGCCTTCTTATTTAGGAGCTCATGCTCCTGTGGAGGAGACAGATGTTAGAGGAGAAATTATAATAGAGGCCCCAAGAGACAATAGATATCCTATAATAAGGGAGATACTGAATCAGTTCCAAAGGAAGGCAAGAATTAATTGATTGACTCTTTTTTTTAAATTTTTAAAAAATTTTTTATTTATTTTTATTATTATTTTTTATTTTTATTTTTTAATTAATTGATTGACTCTTAAAGCCCTTGTTGGGTTGAGGAGATTAAATAAAATATTAACAAGGGAAGATTGAGGAAAAGGTTTGGGCACAGTGGTTAATATGCTTTGAGGCACAACTTCTTTTGAAGAGAAGGAGCGTAGGATGTTCCCACTCTACTTCCAATCAGAAGGGGGCTTAACTGAGATCGCTAAGAATCTGAGGCATAGACTGTGCAGTTTTAGGAAGAATACAGAGTGTACTCCCTGGAAGATGGAAAGGATAAGAGGGATGCTTCAACTCCTTGTGTTTGTAGGGGCATTCGTGGTTCAGCTAGCTGCCACATTATGGGATAAAGCCAATCTAAGGCCACTCTAATTAATGAAGTATGCATTTTATATCCCTTACCTCAGGAGGATGTGGAATAAAAATACAAGTGATGTTTTATAGCCAATTTATTTTCACTTCAGCTGAAACACTGCTGCTCTGCCCTTCCCGGACCTCTAAATGCTGACGTTCTTCTTTCACTTCACACACTGTCTCTTGGGCATTTTACTTTCTCTCATAGTTTCAGCTACCTACTATGGGATGATGGCTTTCAAGTTTTTATATTCTTTGGGCCTATCTAATGACATATGTGACCTTTTCAGCTGGCTGTCTCATGGGTACTTCAGATGTCCAGACAAATAATCCTCTTTTAACCACTCTTTAATATGCTCTTCCTTTTATGTTAATTGTGTCCTCTCAAGTAGATGACACAGTTATCCACTCAGCTGGAACTAAATTTAGAAAGGTGAGTCACCCTTGGTACTTCAGTCACACCTTTACCCCTCATGTACTGTAACTTAATATATAATGTTAGGTTTATCATCATTCCTCTCTCTCTATCTTTATTGCAACTAGTATAATTCAGACTTTTCACTTGCGAAGACTTTCAGTTAACAACTTCCATGCCTCCATTCCTGTCCCGCTAAAATTTATCTTAAATATAACCAGAGTGATTTTTTTGTAAAACAACAATCTGAACATGTCACTTTCTTGATTAATAATCCTTCAGCAACTTATTAAATTCCCATCTTTGAAATGTAGTAAACAATTGGTTCCTTGAACTTCTTCCTGTATACATTCTGGCCATATTTTCTATTCCTTCTGCCTTTGACTTTATGCTAATGGAACATATAAACTGTAGTTGCCACCATGTCATGGTGTATCTCCCTTCTGTGTCCCTGTTCTTATGCTATTTTTTCTGCCTTGAATGCCTTCTCCACTGCTACTCATATTTTAGGATTAAGCATAGCCATTAATGCTATGAATCTTTCATTGAATGACCAGTGTAGGGTGGTAAAATTTACTCTGAGTATTTTTATCTTTGTACTGTCACTATATTTATAATATTTGTTTGTTTGGGTTCCTGCCAGATTGAGTTACTTTTGATTCTTTAGTGCATAACAAAGTACTTGGTATAATAGAAATGTTAGATGGATGGATGGATGGATGGCCAGTAGTCTTGCTTGATAGTAATGCTCTTCATGTACACTTCCTGTGAGGGGACAGGCAGATGATATTTGAAGTAGTAGACCATAAAGCCACTCTAGATTGTTGGTCAGATTGAGTATGCCAGGGTCACGATGAAAATGGTATATGTAGAATTGTACTTGAAATTACTTGTTAAAAAGAAATAGTTGTAAGTTAAGAACAACTGGAGATTTTGGCAGTTGCCCAAGCTGAATATATTTAAGATGGAAGTTGAAAAGGAAATAAGTAGGTTTGAAAGACACCATCAAGAAAAAAATAAGCCAGGAAAATCAAGTGTATCAACTATAAGTAGGAGTGAGGAGAAAAGTCTTATGTGTCGAGAGGGTTTAACCATACAATTTGTGGTATCTTAGGGCTGAGTAATTAAGAAAAGATGTATAATCTTCCCAGAATTGTAAAAATGTTAGTTTATGTAGAACTAACATTATAATACACATTAACATTTGTAGAATTCTTGTACTTCCACCATGATGGAGTAACTGGTATTAGTCTTGCCCTACCACTGTAAACAACTAGAAAATTGATTGAGATATACAAGAACTGATTTCAGATATTGGATAACAGACAATATAGAACTGTGAACTCTAAGAGGAGAAAATAAATGAGGTGTGCCCTGTGATATCCCTGGTATTCTACATGGAATCACTTTCTGAATCCTAACACAGGGACTCAGGGGAGGTTGAAGCAGCTTCAGTTTGCAAAACAGAGCATTAAAGAGCTAGGAACTATGAGGAAAAGAATTCCTGAAATATGCATGGGCTCGCCTTCAGTCCATTGCTGAATAATAATGTATGTGTGTGCAGAGTGAAACCTGATGAGACAATTATCAGGGTGCTAGAAGTCAAATAATTCCCAGAGCTCATACAAAGTTGAGATCTTCCTGTCATGCAGAATCTTTGGGCACCTGAGGCATACTGTAGGACACCAGAAAGTAAGTCCAAATTATGTATGAGTAAAGATTACTCTTAAACAAGTCCTAAAGAAATCTCAAAAACATGTCATGAATATATATATATATATATATCAGACTAATTCATGAGTAATTCAGCTGCTTCTCATAACAAAATTTAAAACTTTCTAAAGAAATGCTATAAAATCCGGACACTCATAGCATAGTATTCACAAGGCCTCTCACCCACTCAACAGTCAGTAGGCATACAAAGAAGCATAAAAATATGATGCAGAAATAGCAAAAATATCAGTTAATTGAAATACAGCCAGAGAGAAAATAGATGAATTTGGAAATTAGAGCTTTAAAAAAGTTATTAGAAATATACTTACTAATTAAATGAAAACATGACCATAATGAGAAGAGAAATTAAAACTATGTGAACTGGAAACTCTAGAGCTAGAAGATAGAGTATCTATAATGAAGAATTCATTTGACAGGCTTACTACAGGATAGAGACAGCAGAAAAAAAGACTAATGAACTGAGAACATAGATTGTACTACAATAGAAACTGTCCAAACTGAAGCAAAGATCTCAGGGTAGGGTAATGCCAATTGAAAAAACATACATAGAATTGGAGTTTCAGAAGACAAGGAGTGACTAAGACTGAAAAATATTTTTAAAATATTGACCAGTGTTTTCAAAATTTGATAAAAAGTATGAAATCACAAATCTAGGATGCTGATGACTCTAAGCAGAGCAAATAAAATAAAAACCACAAGAAGAAATCATAATCAAATTACTGATCCAGTGATTAATAAAAATCTTAAAAATAGCAAGAGAAAGGACACACATTAGATACTACAGGACAAAAATAATGCAGATGTTGCATTAAGAGCATAATACCGTTTGGGCCTATCCATGTTGTCTCAAATGGCAAGATCTCAGCCTTCTTTATGGCTGCATAATGTAATATTGTGTGTGTGTGTGTATGTGTGTGTGTTTATGTGTTTATATGCCTTATCTTCCTTATTCGTTTGTCTATTGAAGAACACTTAGATTGTTGCCATATCTTGGCTATTATATATAATACTGCAGTATACATAGGGTTGCATTTATCTTTTCAAATTAGTATTTTTTAAAAGATATTTATTTGTTTATTTATTTATTTATTTATTTATTTATTTATTTATTTATTTCAGAGAGAGAGAGTGCATGTGCTCAAGTGAGGGGAAGGATAGAGGGAGAGAATCTCAGACTCTTACTGAGCACAGGGGTGGGGTGAGGCCCAATCTCCTGACCCATGACCTAGGAGATCATGACCTGGGCTAGATCCAGGTAAGAGCTGAATGCTTAACCAACTGAACCACTCAGTTGCCCCAATGTTTTTGTTTCTTTGGGTAAATACCTGATAGTGGAATTATTGGATCTAACAGCATTTCCATTTTTAATTTTTGAGGAGCCTCCATACTGTTTTCCACGTGGTTGTATCAATTTACATTCTCAATAATAGTGTATAAGGGTTCCTTTTTCTCCACATCCTCACCAATACTTGTTATTTCTTGTCTTTTTGATTTTAGCCATTCTAACAGGTATATTATTTCATTCATAAATGGAATCTAAACAAAACAAAACAACAATTAAATGAATGAACAAACAAAAAAGAAGAATCAAACTTCTAAATACACAGAACAAACTGATGGTTGCCAGAGGGGAGGAGGGTGGAGGTTGGCCAAAATGGGTGAAGAACAGTGGGAGAGACAGGCTTCCAATTATGGAATGAATACATCATGGGAATAAAAGGCACAGCATAGGGCATATAGTCAATGATACTGCAATAGTGATGTATGGAGACAGACCATTGCTACACTTGTTGTGAACAAAGCATAATGTATAAAACTTGTTGAATCCCTATGTTGTGCACCTGAAACTAATATAACACTGTGTGGTAACTCTACTCAAACAAACAAAAAACTGATAACAATGCAAATAGACCATGAAACAGACCCTTCAAAGTGCTAAAGGGAAAAGTCAACCTAAATTTCTATAATGGGCAAAAATATCCTTCCAAAAAAAAAAGTAAAATTAAATAAAATTTTCAGATAGTGAGAAAGAGATAGAGAATGCTAAATATGGTTCTTCAGGTGAAAGCATATGAGGCCGGACTGAATCTGAAGCCATATAAAGTAACAAAAAGAGCAACAGAATTAGTACATGTGATGATAATTATGAAATCTTTATTGTCTTTTAATTTCTTTAAAAGACAACTGACCATTTAAAGCAAAATAATAACAATTAGTGATTTTTATACACAAAGAAAAAATGATAAGATTAGAAATATATTGTTATAAGGATCTTACCTTATACATGACATAATGTAATCTTAAGGGTAGATTCTGACAAGTTAAACCTATTGTAAGTGCTGGATAAACTTCTAAAAGTAAAACATTAATATATATCTAATAACCCAATAGCTGAGATGAAATGTGAATATATTTTCATCCCCAAAGAAGAGTGAACACTGACAAAACAAACAGTAATATAGCAAGAAAACCCTCACCCTAATAATAAGGAGGTAGTAATATTGATACTAGAAAGTGAGACTTGAAGACAATATTACTAGAAGTAAAAGGAACTAGGAATAAAAGGGGTGCCTGGGTGACCAGCCAGTTAAGCATCTGCCTTTAGCTCAAGTCATGATTCTGATAAATCTGATAAATCTCCAGAGTGATCCAGAGAAAAATAGAGAAAACACATTATTATTTTTTTAAGATGTTATTTATTGGAGGGAGGGAAAGAACAAGCGGTGGGGAGGGGCAGAGGGAGAGAGAAAGAGAAGCAGACTCCCCACCAAGCAGGAAGTGTGAGGTAGGGCTCCATCCCAGGACCCTGGAATCATGACCTGAGCCAAAGGCAGATGTTTAACCAACTGAGTCACCCAGGCACCCTGAGAAAACACATTATTGATAGAAGGAACCAGAGAGAGAGACATAGGTGTAGAACTTTATCTGTTAACATTTTAATAAGTAAATATTATGAATTTTTATGCCAGTATGTGAAACATACTTAGGTAAAATGGAAAAAAAATTGTTAAAAGGAACACTTAACCAAAATGGGCTGAAGGAAAAAAAATAGTTTTATATCCAATAGTATTAAATTTATAGTTGAAAGGACTCCCAGTAGGAAAATTTCAAGTTTAGCATTGCTAATAAATTTATTAAAGTTTTAAGGAGGAATTAGTGCCAATCATACATACAACTTTTTTCAGAAGCAGGATAGATCTGAGCACTTGCCAGGTCATTGTATGAAGGTAGTATCATCCTGATACCAAAGCTAGGCAAAGAGGCATTGCAATAAAATAAACTTAAAATTTGATATCCATATGAACTTGGGTGCACGATTTTTTAAATGTTAGGACAACAAATCCAGTAGCTTATCAAAAAGATAATAAACCATGACCAATTGGAATTTATCCTAATGATACAAAATTGGTTTATCTTTGAAGATCCAATAATTTATCATATTATTAGGATAAAAGAGAAAAAACTGGATTCTTTATAGTTACATAATATTTGATGAAATTCAATGAAAACCTATTTATGGAAAACTCATAGCATTTTTTTTTCTCATAGCATTTTAATGATAGAAGCAATTTTGTTTAAACTAAGTAAAGGAAATCTAAATAAATGGAGACGTTTATCTTTTATGGATTGGAAAACTTGATAAAGGAAATTACCATCGATGTAATCAAACCGAAACTATAACCAGTTTAGCAGAGGAAAGATTGAGCATTTTTCTCTTTGGATGAGAAATAGGGAAGGATGCCCCCCTCTCATCACTTCTATTTAGCATTTTCTGGAAGTCCTAGATCACGGGTCAGCAAACTCCAGCTTGCAGGCCAGTCACTTGTTTTTGGAAGTAAAATTTTAATGGAATATAGTGATACCAATTTGTTTACATATTGTTTATGGTTGCTTTTATCTTCATGGTACAGTTGAATGTAGCAGAAAATATAACTAGTTGGTTTAAAATATTTACTATGTGATCCTTTAAGAATAAATTTGTTAATCCCTATTTGAGTAGTGAAGTGTGTGTGTGTGTGTGTGTGTGTGTGTGTGTGTGAGAGAGAGAGAGAAGAGAGAGAGAGAGAGGGAGAGAGATTGTGTGGAGATTGGAAAAAAAAGGAAATTGTCTTTATTTTCAGTTAGCATATTTAGGTACAAGGAAAATCCTGCTTAATCTACAAACCTAATAAAACTACTTAAGGTCGCATTACAGGGTCTAGTTTTAACACAATTTCTCTTCAACATACTAGGTATATAAGTGCTTGAGTATACAGAATTTAAGAATTGATACCATTTGTATTAGCATTGAAAAACACAGAAGACTTAGGGATAAATATTTTTAAAATATTTTATTTATTTATTCATGAGACACAGAGAGAGAGAGAGAGAGAGAGAGAGAGGCAGAGATACAGGCAGAGGGAGAAGCAGACTCCATGCAGGGAGCCTGATGTGGGACTGGATCCCAGATCTCCAGGATCAGGCCCTGGGCTGAAGGCGGCGCTAAACTGCTGAGCCACCTGGGCTGCCCAACTTAGGGATAAATTATTTAACAAACTCAAATGGAAAGCTTGGAATGATGATTTATTTATTTATTTATTTTGGCAAAACATGTTTGCTACACATAGAATTACAGGTTGGCCTATTTAAAAGACCTGTAGAACAAAAATAATCAGACAATGCTACCAGAAATGAAATAAAATCTAGATAGATGGAACAGTATACCATGTTCATAGATTTGAAAGCATAGAAAATTGGAATACCTACATTGCAGGCTTCCATACTTACTGTAAAATTACACCAATGGGATGATTGTGGCAGTCATGTAAACATCAATGGAAAGAATAGAGAGTCTAGAAATAGACCCTTTAGATCAGAAAAACTGCATCCTGCCTGGAGTCCAAGTCACCTAGAAAAACTCAGCAGATACTACATTTTCTGTGCAATGTCTTAAATACCTGTCTAGTGACAGCACACGTGTGAATGTATAACATGCATGTTAAACATAACACTATGCTAGGAATTTGCAGTGTCCTCCTTCACGTAATATATTTGAACTTGCTGTAATTCCAGCTGGACACTGAGTCCATAATTTGATTATATGCTGCTGATGAGCATCAGTGTTTCACATGGAAGCATATCGGGTGAGTATCTAAGATTTACACAGCCAACAATTCAAACAATTTTACATTCTTGCAAAAAAGTATATTGTTAACATGTTTATGATTTAAATATAGAACCTATATTAAACGCTCTACAGTTTTGACTTGGAAGATCATTAAAATTACTTTTAAAGTATGAATCTAATACAAATATGGAATTCTTATTAATGGAGTTTATAGAAATATTCCTGACTTAATATATTTACTCCACACTGCAAGATCAGTTTACTTAACATGTTGCCCAATGTGATTTAAATAGATTATCTTTAAAGCAGCCAGAGAACAATATATACAGAGGAAAAGCAGTATGAATGGTGGCTGACAACTCTTCAGAAACAATGGAGATCAGGAGACAAACTAAAATTTTAAAGTACGGAAGGAAAATGTCAGCCCAGAATTCTATATTTAGTGAAAATGTTTTGCCAAAAAAACTCATCATTTCAAGCTTTCACATTTGAATTTGTTTCTTCTACTTGTGTTAATAAGAAATATGAGGACATTCTTAGCTATAGTGAAAATAAGTCCTGATTTTCCAGACTGGACAGGAGCTTAAAATACATACAGTCTGTAGGCTGGATCTAAACAGGACCTTCCTGACACAGAGTTTAATTGTAAAATCAAGCATAATGTATATAATTAACTGTAGGCAAAAAAGCAGTTTTGAAATAAGATCTTCTTGATAAAAAGAATGTTTATGAAATTGGTATATTAGACTCTCAGTACCTGAACATTAAACACCTGATACACTTAACCCGACTGTGTATGCGCTGAACCTTGGCTCACAAAGCAGTCCTCTGATAATCAAGTAATTTTCCATCTATATCTGCCAAGAAGAAAAATGTAACAGCTATGCTCACACAAGCCTTATATCCCATTTAGCAGTATCATTTTTTTTGTTGTTAAATTAATAAACTGGCATTCCACTTGATGTATCAGTTTCTTATGAGCTTAGTTAACATGAGTTAGCCTCCTTGAACATTATCATGATTGGATTCCTGAACAGTCAATTTTAGGATGTCTCTGCAATCTCATTTTTCCATCCACAGCAATCTACAGAAGACGGTAAAACCCTTCATCCCTTAATCTTTTAAAAAATACTTTTTATTCGATACAGCTTCAAACTTAAAATTGAGAGAAGAATCCAAGGAGTTCCTATTATATTCTTTACCCAGATTTAGGAATCCACTATATTTTACCTTAGTTTCTTTATTATTTTCTCTGTATGCACACATATATCAGTATACATATGCATACATGGGCATGAAGGAATATTTTTCTAATGATGTATTAGAGACATCATTTTCCCTTTCCCATAGATATTTCAGTATTTCCTAGGAAAATGGACATTCTGTCATGTAACAACATATAATTAACATTATAGAAAAATTAACATTATCATTTGATACAGTGTTGTGACATAATCCATAGTCCATGTTCAAACTGTTCATTGTTTCACAAATGTCCTCTATAGCCCCTTCGGTCATTCCCTAGCTCAGTGTCCAGTCCGCTGTTTTTAAAAAATTTGAGGTATCTAACAGTTCCTTCCTCAATTTTGTCTTTTTTTGAGGATGGCATCTTTGCAACAGACATTTTGTAGAATGTTCTTTAGAGTTCACTTGATGTTTTCTTTTGATTAGGTTTGGGGTGTGCAGTTTTGGAAAAAAAAACACCGAGTGATGTGTCCTTCTTAATGAATCATACCAAGGGACATCATATTATTTTTGTCTTATTTATGGTTATGTGAACTTTGATCTCAGGTTAGGGTGGTGTCTGAGAGGTTTCTCTTTTATGAAGTTACTGTTCTTACCTTTGTAGTTATCCTTTCACTACCACCCCAGTTGGTGGTATACTGTCTTCTAACATCACAGATTAGTTTTGCAGATTTGTGGTCTTTATGTATCTGGAATCCCACAGTATGTACTCTGCTTGGGTGTATTCTTTTGTTTTATATTATGTTGTGAGATTGATCCATATTGCTATGCAGTTGCTATTTGTCTATTCTTACTACCGTATGGTACTCTGTTACATGAATATATCACCATTCATGAGCAATTGAGCAGTTTTCCAGTTTATATTATAAAAAATGTGCTCTGTAAACATCGTAAATATCATTTAGAGAATCTATTGGGTATGTACCAAGGAGGAGTAGAATTGTTGAGTTGCATGTATCCATTTATTTGGTGTTGGTGGACATTTCCCAGGAGTTTCCAAAGGGGGTTGGTTGTATCAACTGTTATTCTGTCCAGAAGTGAATCAGAGTTTTGGTAGATCTGAAATAATATAACTTATTTTTCCCTTCCCTTTATTGTAGTTGCTATTATCTCCAAGAAATGAATAGCATTTTTTTTTTCATGAAGGAAAGTTGAATTTTATCAGAGGAGTTTTCTTCATTTATTTGAATGTTCATATGATTTTCACATTATTTTCTGTGTGTTAAATTATGTGGATTGATTTTTGAATCTTAAGCCAACCTAGAATTATTAGAATGAAACTACTTGGAAATAAGCTATCCTTTTTATATACGTCTGGACTACATTTGCCAATATGTTATTAAGGATTGTGTCTACATTTGGGAGAGAAGTTGGTTTCTACCTTTTCTTTCTTACAATATCCTTGTTATGTTTTAATATCAAAGTTATGCTGGCCTTATAAAAAGTTAAATAGGAGTTCTCTTCTGTTTTTCAGAGGAGTTTAATATTAGGGTTAGTACTTTAGATGAAATAATTCTTTGTTGAAGTTTTTTGGGACTAGGGGTTTTATTTGTGAGAAATTTTAAAATAATTGTCTCAATTTCTTTGTTAGGCATAAGAATGTTCAGATTTATAATGTCTCTGTCAATTTTAGTAAATTGTGTTTATTAGGGACATTTCATAGCTTGTTGAAATTGTTAATTTTTTGGCATAAATTTGATAATAGTATCTTCTTTTTAAAAAACATGTCTGTAGGATATCTGTTGATGTCCTTATTTTCATTCCTGATATTGTCAACTTGTGCTGTCACTTTTTTGCCTTCGTTACTCGTACTTTTTTATTACTCTGTTCAAAGACTTTTTATTAACCCATTCAAAGAATTGGTCTTTAGTTTTGTTGATTATCTCTATAGTAGACTTATTTTCCATTAGTAAATGTCTGATTTTGTATTCTTTCTTTCCTTCTTTATGTTTAATGGGCTCATATTTTTCTGGATTTACTCTAGTCATTTAGATTCTCTGTAGTACTTCCTTAAGACTCTGTTTTCTTTCGTTTAGCTCTATCCACAAACTTTCGTATGTCATATGTGATGTGTAGTATTCATGTATTTTAAAGTATATTCTGACCATCAGTATGATTTAATCTTAGGCATAGTAGTTTAGAAATTTCTTACTTTATTTCCAGCTTTAATTCTTCTGTGAAGATGGACATGTTCAGTATCTGAAATACCTTGTACAGTGGTTGCTAGTCATTTGTGGTTATTGAACGCTGGATACATGGCTAGTGCAATTGAGGAACTGAATTTTTAATTTTATTCTAAGATGTACTTAATTAGTAAATAGTCACATGTTGCTAGTGTCTTCGAAGTGAAGTCAGGGTTCCCAACATTTAATTTCTATGTTGGCATACCGAAGGGTATAATACTAGGTGAAGACCAAATTGGTGAAGGACCAGTGACTCAGGAAGGACCAGTGACAAATATTTAAAAATCTGTTTTCTGTTTATATGTGTCTTTTCTTTCTGCCTTTCAAATTCAGCATTTCTAAGAGAAATCTTGTTTCATTCTGCTCCAGAGTGTGGGATATCCCCATAGTAATATCCTAAAAAAGAAATGAGAGAGTAAAAATACAAAGGAGGGTCAAAGAGGAGTGAAAGTCTGAATTCAATAAACAACTGGGTTTTTACTTAGGAACTATGACATCTGAAAAACCAAAATCCAATTAGAATTCAATTATCTATTGAGGAAAACATGATTGTAATCCCATACCTTATAATTATCATCATGCTTTTCCTTCTTCTCTTTTGTTAAATATTTCATTGGCTTATCTCACAGCTCCTGTAATTTTGAGTAAATCAATGATATGTACTCGACGCGGACCTTAGCTAGCTGAGAATATATTTCTTTCACCGAATCAAAGGTGAATATAATTATCTTCAAGAAAATTCATGAAATTACCACCTGCTTCAGAAGAAACTCAGCATTTGCTAGAGTTTCTCTAGTCTAAAGACTAGAATCAGATCCTCTAGTTATAAACAGGAAAAAAAATCCTCTGGGGCCCTATGAACAATACTTTCCAAAAATAAAGCTCTTGTCTTTTAGTAACACATCAAAGTTGTACCATGGTGTTGGTAACAGTGCAGAGAAAAGAATGAAACAGTTTTGAGAATGCTTTAGAGCTTGGGGACATTTCAGGATGAAAGTCCTTTAGGATTTTGCTACATTGGTAGCATACCAACATTATAGTTCCCTTATGAAATGTCACCATCAGAGAGATTAATTTTAGAAGTATGGGATCACAGAAATTTTTCCATTGATGTAGGTTACTTTGTTGAAGTCCAAATATGTGTCAAGAGTAACAAATCTATCTGACATGTCCAGTCAAGGATCTGTTTTAAGTAGAAACCATGGCTTGCAGGACACTGTTAAATTTTAATTTTGTTTTTCAACCACAAAAAGGAGTCTTTGTTTGCAGTTAGGATGAACACCTGTGGAATCCTTAAACATTTACAGACATGTCTTTAAAAGCTCTATGGTACAGTTAAGATTTAATCTATCAAAGTGGTATAAATAATGTAGACATAGCCTTAGGTGCCAGTTCTTCCCACAGCACATAGAAAAACATAACAGCAGTAAGAACTTCTTTGGTGATTTTCATATAACTCAAATATAACGCTGCCAAGAAGGCAGAGGGGAGCAGTGTAATCTGGAGATAGAACCTTCTTGATGCTAGTAATAATGTGCTAAAGTTTAGAAATGGGAAGTATCAGGGTTCTGGCAAAGCTAGAATTATTCAGAAGAAATAAAATTCAGTTGGTTTCATGCTCAAAAGCTTGGATCTCATTCTCAAGCTCTTGTAATTGAAAGGAAAGTCACTATATAAGAATGGCCAAGCAGTTCTGGGCCTACACATTGACCTTCCATGTCCTTTTAATCGAATCTTAAAGGTATTTTCGCGTTTATCCGTGCCATTAAAACATCTCTGCTAGAATTGAATGTGTAGGTTCAACCTAAATTTCAAACCCACCATGTATTTAATATGAAGTAGGATGTGCAAAACACTATATTGGCTACTAAAAGGATTAACAAGCAGTGTAAGATGTGGTTCTAATTCCAAAGATGACTAAGATCTAGTAGCAGAGATAATGAGAAAATATTTGAGCAGTAAGATTCATAACATGTATAGTTGAAAGGGGAATTTATTTTTTGGGGGGGAGGCTTGTTCTGGAAAATCTTCTTGGTAGAAGAGAAAATGAGATTTAATAAAGACAAAGCTTAGCACACGTCGATGTGATGAGGGTGAGGGTGAGATGTTCTTCACTGAAGTATTAATTTAGAGCTGGAGACATGGACAGACAGACAGTAACCTATTTTAGCTGGAGGATAGATTCATTAGAGGAATAGAGCAGTAAGTTTGGAGATTTTTTTCCCCCCAGAATGTGGGGGGACTGGAATTCCAAAGTATAGTAATTTAAGAAAACGAGACTTTGGAAAGTTACCTTTATAGGTTGAAACTCATATAATAAAGTTGTTCAGTAAATATTTGGTGAATTAATGAATTGGGAGATTATCACTGGATTTTTTTTTTTAACAGAAAAGCAGATTTTGGAATGAGCTGCTCAAGTCCCTTAGAATAGAATTAGAGTCATTAGATGAGGTACTAAAAATACAACTGCTCTTTCTGTGGCAACACATCAAGATTGGTAATAAGCTCGCAATTTAACTTTCTTTTTGCAGGAGAGAAGAAGTCTAAACTTCTTGTGTTCTTTGGTTCACTTAGTGCTTCCCAAAACTCTGCAGCTTGTCACGTACTCTTCCTTTCCAAAAGACTTTATCTTTGTATCCTTCCTTCTCTCTCTCTCTCTTTTTTTCCTGGCAGACGTATTTTTATGTTCCAGACCATGTTCTGGGTAATCAACCCCTGATCCCTTTCAGGTAGTGTTAATTACCTCCTCTTCTGTACAGAAGTATGCGCTACTCTTGCTGTGTTGTACATCGGAAGTGCCAACTCACCCATTCACACGATGCTATCCGTGACTAACTCTGCCCCTATCAATCAATATCTAGCATAGTATATGATCACTGAATATCTACTGAGTTAAACATGTACTTTCCAATATCACAATGCTGCCAGAAGAGTGAAAAAATTATAAAACAAGTTATTTCTAGGGATGCCCAGGTGGCTCAGTGGTTGAGCATCTGCCTTTGGCTCAGGGCGTGGTCTTGGAGACCCGGGATCCAGTCCCACATGGGGCTCCCTGCATGGAGCCTGCTCCTCCCTCTTCCTGTGTCTCTGCCTCTCTTTCTCTCTGGGTCTCTCATAAATAAATAAATAAAAATCTTTAAAAAAAATCCAAGTTATTCCTAGAAAATGAAAAAAAATGGTGAAAGGATTGCTGTCCTCTCTTGATGATGCTTCCTTAGTATCTGGAGGAAGGAAATCAGGAAGTGGTGATTCATAGTTTCCTTGTGAATTCTGGATTCAGCTTTTACTAAGATACTTTCATTTTAGTTTTAGACATTTCATATAACTGTATGTACATACATATGCATATACACATACACACATATGTTCATATATATGTATACTATATGTATGTCTAGTATATATAATCTTAATGATCTCTCTTTTTCTGCACACAAACATGTACACACACATATTCTTAGTTGACAGGAGTATCTGCAAAAATGCCGTGCTTCTGCCAACATGGCTTTCCAAACAGGTTCCATAGAAATAAATGAAATAATCAAAACAAATCTTATTTTTCCTTCAGCTATACATTTACTTAGTTACCTGTTATTTATTTTACTGGGAATTTCTGAATTTAGTAATGAGAAATGAGTAATGAGTAGATAGCCTGTGGAATAAATCAGATAAATAAAGACCTAAGAATTTAAAAGAGGTTTCCAAAATATTCGTTTTAAGCTTCTCATATCTTTTTTTTTTAAAGATTTCTTTATTTATTCATAAGAGAGAGAAAGAAAGAGAGAGGCAGAGACATAGGCAGAGAGAGAAGCAGGCTCCACGGCAGAGAGCCCGACGTCGGACTCGATCCCCGGACCCAAGATCACACCCTGAACCAAAGGCAGATGCTCAACTGCTGAGACACCCAGGCGTCCCCAAAGCTTCTTATATCTTCAAGCATTTTGTGTGACTTTATTTCATTCCAGAAATCCACAGCTGGGCTTCAGAGACTTTGTGGGCTCCTATAAATCAATGTACTACATTTTATAATATGTTCATTTTTCTGGGGGAAATCCTCCCTCCCTCCCTCTCTCCCTCCCTCCCTCCCTCCCTCCCTCCCTCCTTCCTTCCTTCCTTCCTTCCTTCCTTCCTTCCTTCCTTCCTTCTTTTTTGCAAAGTCAGACTTCCATAATTATCTATGACTGCAAAAGTATTCTATTGTCTACTTCAATGTGTTAGACAATAGGCTATATATACAATAATAGTAGTTATGGTAATAATCAACAATTTCATTTTTTAAAGATTTTATTCATTTATTCATGAGACACACACACACACAGAGGCAGAGACAGAGACAGAGAGGCAGAGACACAGGCAGAGGGAGAAGCAGGCTCCATGCAGGGAGCCCCATGTGGGACTTGATCCCGGGTCTCCAGGATCAGGCCCTGGGCTGAAGGCGGCGCTAAACTGCTGGGCCACCCGGGCTGCCCCTCAACAGATAATTTCAAATTGATTGTATCTTTTAATCTTTTTTTTTTTTTTTTGTATCTTTTAATCTTAACTCTAAGAAGTAGTTTTTTTTTTTTTAATAGATTTTCATTTTGCTGGTGATTAAATTGAAATTCAGGTCTCAAACATCCTGCATAAGCTAAGCACGTTATTCCATGGTAGGCAGTGGAGCCATGCCTCTCATCTCTCCAAATCTGCAATTCATTTCAGTAGACTTGTTCCTTGCCCCATCAACCATATGCTCTTCAGGAATCTCTCTCCTTCCATCTGTTTTCCTCTGTGCACAAGCACGATTAGTCCTCGAACAGCTTGTCCAACTGCGCTCTGTCTCACTTCCCACCATGGTTTCAGGTCTTCTGAACATGGAAGGTTTGAGGGCAGAGAAAACCGACTCAGCAGAATTGATATTTTGAGTTGGCCATCAGAAAATCATTCTGAGCATACTTCACTGTAGGGGTCAGGGTGATGGTATAGAGGAGTGGAAACATGACTAGCAGAAAGAGCTTTGTATTAGAAATTTGGAGGCAGATAAGAAAAGGAGTGAACTTGGAATAAAGCAGAGAGGGGACCGGGGAGGGGAGGGGAGGGGAGGGGAGGGGAGGGGAGGCCATTTAGTATCAAGGACCTTGGTTCAAGCAGGAAAGGCTCTGTGTCTCAGGAGGAGAGGGGCCAGACCTTCATAACGCTAGGAGAGCCTGATCTCAGTAGCTCTCAGGGACTCCGCCACAGTCTCTATGGTCTTAAATAATCCTTTCTCGTCAGAGAGAAACACTTTCAAGAAAGTTGAGGCCATACCTACCCATGTACCCAACTCTCATAAGGAAATTTAAAGCAGCTTAACTCATCAGAGATGCCTTTATACTCAGTGACTTCTGAGTCAGTTGGATCCTTATAGGGCAAGACCACCTTTATTATTTTCTTCTTCAAACCTGATATCCTGGGGGTATGAGTGTTTCTTCCTTCTTCCTTATCCCCTTCTTGGAGGCTTTCACCTGCCAAAACTAAGGGAAGATATTGCAGTGTTACTTAAACCTGAAGAGGAAACAATACTGGATTATGGTTTGTGAGGACCTCGATATATCTCATTTATTATTTTTTGTTGTTGAAATTGAGGAATTGAGGTGCAGAAATATAATATCCCATTAAAAAGGGTAGAAGCCTGGAGTTCTCAAATTTCTGACTCTGAACCACTCCCTTTAGCCTGTGAAATATTCAGTACGCATTTTCTCAATAATATTGCTAGCTGACCAGAAAGGAAGTTAGTCACTACCGCTTATTTTTCTTAGTATTAAGTTTAATAACTATTTCATTACTACAATAACTTATGGCCATAAAAATTCATGGCCCCTTGGGACTTAGTTTTTTGTATCAATGCATGTACTGAACTAATCAGGTCAATGTTTATTCCCACTATGGGCCATTTTGCTGTGTTACTGCATTTGATGCAAGCAGGCATTGTGATTGGGCACGTGCTAGGACACAAACTGTTTCACAAGATGTACATATTTTCCACCACTAAAGGGATGCTATGCTTTGCAAGTAAATACTATTAATAGCCAAGAGGTGATCCAAAGCACCATATTAGGTCAGTAGGATATCTCAACATTCCCTGCGTGCTTAGTCTCAGGCTTCTAGGCAGTGGAGGTGAAGAAAGGGTGGGTGTTGGGAAAGGGAATGGTCCAGAGTTAAGTGATACCTGAATTGGCCTTTCAGGTCACTGAGGGCAGATTTCAAGCAAATACTCAAAACTAGTGAAGTGTTTCTTTGAATTTTCCCTTTGTGGATCTTATTTTAATCAGTAATAGAACTGCTTCCTTGTCCACTTGTCCACTGAAATACTGGAGCCCTGATCCCAAAATGGCTCTGGCTGACCCAAACTTCACTTTTTGTGGCACATAACATGGAGGAGGAAAGAGCTAAGGTTTTGCAGTCCTCTCTTTCCTCTGATAAGATGGTCAGCACTGGTGACTGCCTTCTTAGCCGCCTTCCTATCATGAACAGGTAAACTCTGAGCCACTGAAATTTTGATTTATTAATTTCCAAAACTTAAATAGAAGCCAGCCTGTCCTAACTGGCATATTCCCCACTGTTTTCCCTCATGATAAAAAGTCCATGGACTTTCGCTCTTGAAATAGGAGGTTGAAAGAATTGCTCATATATTACAAATCTGGCATTTAGGCAGAGTGAACACTGGTGTTCTAAGACTAAATTAGTTGAAGGCAAAATGGTACTTGCCATCAACAGCAAGCAAACCTAGTAAAATGAGAAAGGAAGGAGTGGTCTTTCCATTTAAAGGTGGCTGGGACTCAGGGGTATTAGAGGAGGACTTTTAAGTGATACTCTCTGAGTGGCATATCATGCCAGTCACCGCTGGGACAGTTTTTCTTAACCTTTCTGTTTCCCTCCACCTTTAAAAAATAATTTCTTACTGATACGATTCTCATATTGTTTAATAAGAAGATTAAATGAGATAATGAATATAAAATATCTGGCACTATGCTTGGATATTAGTAATAAGTTAGTAAATGGAAACAATTACCTTTTTTTCTAGCATTTTTTTCCCATCCCTCTCAATTCCTGTCTGAGTATAGCCATGCTTTCTCCATCACTGTAAAAATAATTATTTTCATTTATATGAACAGCTTACCATTTATGCCTAATGATGTGTAGCACAATAGCTGTTATACATATCATTAAATATGTGTCTGATTAACCTTCTTGTAATTTTAATTGCAACACAAATTTCCTCTTGTGCATACTCAGCCATCAGAGACCGGGGCTCATGAAACATGGTTGACTGCTCTCAACCTCAAAGAATTATAGGGAACGTCGATCATACATAGCATAAGTCATACATCCGAGGACAGCAGAGCGCAAAGGAAAGAACATTGAGTTGGGAGTCGTGTATACCAAGGACTAAAGACTTTAGGTCCCCTGCTAGAATTTATTCAGTCTTCTGACAGTTTTCCCTCTATGAAACATGGCTAGTGATACCTACCATGTAGGGTTTGTGAAGAATAGAGATACGGTATAAAAAATGTTCAGCAGGGTTCTTGGAAAACTAAAAAGTTTATTAGCTGTTACTATTTTTATAATTTTGGACTTTAATTTAGTAGGGGCTTCTAGAAGCCCATTGTAGAAGTCACCTCTGTTTTACGGGTATGTTAACACATCCTCCGCTCTCATTTTCTGCAAGTGCAGAGTATGAGACACCAGTGTGATTTGTCCAAGGTCTTGTACCTTGTAAGTGAAGGAGAGAAGCTGAGCCAGCTGGGTGCCCCACCTCTTCCTTTACTTCCCTCTTTTACTCAGCCTGTGCCCACTGCTGGTAAAACAACCCGAAGCATACATTCTTCTGATGTTGAGTCAGTGGCATCCTGTGCCTTCCCAAGGAGAGGAAGCACATTTGAGTCAGGAGGAAATGCAGCTGCCAAGTAGGAAAAGATATCAAAGAACAGAGGACAGCTGACCTGTTCTGTGCTGCAAAGGTGGCAAGAAGCCACATCAGAATGGTTCCTTGGACTCAAGCAACTGGAGAACATTAAAAATCTGTAAGAGTAACACCCATGCACACACACACACACACACACACACACACCCATAGGAAGGACACTAGAGCTATCCCCTGCTAATCAGATCATGTCTTCATGGGGCCTGTGCCCCGCGTTTCCTAGACCTGCCTTCTTCTGGTTACCATCTCTGTGTATTTTCTTCTTTGCTTAGCGTATTTGACTATTCCCAGGGTTATGGATAGACTGAGTCATCTGGGCTGTCTTAGGTGATAGCTGCACATTGTCGCTGTGGAGTAGCTGCTCATCAGAGGACCCCATCTGCTGTGTGTAGTCTGTTGCTTCCTAAGGAGGTTTGTGCAAACCTTGATTCAGAGCTCCATGGGGGATGAATAGACAAGTCACACTTGACTACTCTCTTTCTTGCCTGTTTTCATCTTGGCCAAGTCTTCTCTCTGAGGCCCCAGGAATAGTATATTACAATCATTTGAATTTTGGCATAGTACTTCACAGGGGAGGTGAGTTACTTTACTTTTCAGGTGTTCCTACAAAAAAGTCATTGCAAGGATGAAATAAGAGAATGTGGATTAGCCATACATATATTAGTGTTCTGGAAAATATATTAGACATACATTTGTCTAGAAAAATGTCTAGAAACATCTGGAAAATGATACTTTCCTTGCAAAATAAAACCTAAATCTAGAGAAATAAAGCTATAATAAATATGTTTCTGATTATTTCAAAAACTGGCAGGGTTAAAGATGGGAGAGGGTGTGAATTTCCCCATCATAATAGATAGTTCATTTTCTAAATTTATAAAGTAGAATGTATAAGATAAAATAAGAAAAATTAAAAAGAAATCGCTATGGAGAAACAGTGTGCCGTCAGTGTATATTGTTTGCATAGGTATAGAATTCGTTTTAAAATTAGTTGAAATTACCTTTCAGATATCAGAGAACTTTCAATAAAGGAAGAAAAGGCAATAGAAGTTTGGCATGGATCTTTGTTAATGAATTCAGAGTATGAATAAAGCTATTTGACGGTAAATATTTTTCTGGTTATGATAAAATCTAGGTATGATTTTTCTGGTTATGAGCTTGTGGTTTAGAAGATTAAAGACATTGTAGCTGGAGGAATTATTTTTCATCAAGTTCTTAGGGAAGGTCCTGGTAAAAGCCAATCCCATGATTAAAACTGAGGATCCCGTGATGCCCCGTGATTAAAAAAATCCAAACAGTATTTTATAATAACTTAATATATTGTCTCTTAATGTCCTTCATAGCAATTGAGCAGTGGGAAAGAAATTAACTTCTTTTTCTGTATTAAGTTTAGGGTAAAAAAAAGGAGAAAATGGGTTTTTATTTAGGTTGTACAAGCTTGAAGTGCTGCAGTATCATTTTTCTGGAAGCCATATTGTTTATATTATTGGATTCAATGTGATATATATATATATAATTTCTTTATATCAATAAGCCCACCTATCACACACAACTGATGCCTCAGATAGTTTGAGAGTGATATGATGGAAATGTTGGTGTGTGCCGGGATTGCTTGTTTGTGGGACTTGATTACTCGAGGCCTGTCTGGCACACAAAGTACATGAGCCTGTTCCTTGAACATGATTTTCATTTGTGCTCCTATGTGCAGCTGGTAAGGGCTGGTTAAATGCATTTGAGGAGAAATCTGTAGCTATTAAACACTCAGCCAGATAATAGAATTGAGGTAATTGTACCTGGATAGCAGTGAATGTCATCTGCCTTGCAAGCTGCTGAGGAAGATGAGATAGTCAGAGTGCCAGTGGAATATTGATATGTTATGTAGCAATGACTACTTTTGATTCTCTAGGTAACTCTAGAGGAATATGAGAATAATCTCCAAAGGTCCTGGAAATTACTGTCATTGTCATGGGTATAGCTGAGCTACTTAGTGTTGAGGGTCCTGCAAAAATAAGGAAGAAATGATGGTTATTGTTGAGAAAATGGCTGTATATATGCATATGTATATCTGTCTCTCTCTATATAAAATAATATATATGAATATATATAGTGCATCCAGGTACACTTATTATGTTGCTTTTGTTTCCTTAAATTAAAACTTTTTTATAAGCTCCTTCCCTGCCCCTATAGCCCTGATTTCAGGAAGTCTGGAATCATGGTCTTGTCTCATTTATCTTTTTTTTTTTCTTTTTTTTTTTACAGATGAGGAGACAGTTTCAGAAAAATGAAGGAACTTGCCAAATGTTAAATTCTAATCAACATAATAAGTAGTGTGAGAGGAGTAACTACTAAATTAGGTTAGCAAAAACCTAAGGTTTTTCTTAGGTTATTACTTACATAAGAGAAAGCCCTTAGGAACAGTGACAGGACCGCTTTTCTTTCCCCAGATGGTTATTCACTTTAAAAAGCAATATATGTTCCACCTCCTTTCATGTTTTTTTAAGGGCAAAGGAAGAGGTCTTCATACTTAAAAAAAAATATTTAGCCTCTACTATGTGAGGCTGTGACCTTATGGTAATGATACAGCTGTGAACAAGACAAACATGATCCCTGTACTTACAAATGCGGCTGTAAAAAGATAAGTAAACAAATTATTAATGAGCTGGGGACTCATTCTAAAAATGAAGGATTTCTGCTATGGGAACTTACAGCAAAGCCGCCAGTGTACAGTTAGATGATCTCGTTATAAGGTTATTCTTGAGGCAACTATATAAATTTGGAACCACAGACACCTTGTGTGAGGGGTTTAAGACAGACAAACTATGAATTGTCTAGGGAAAGAAGGTGTATCAGTTTTCTGTTGCTTACCAGTTATCACAACCTTAGTGGCTTAAAACGTCACTGTTTATTGCCCTACAGTTTAAGAAGTCAGAAGTCCAAATGGGCCTTACATTTCCAAAAATCAAGATGTCAGCAGAGCTGCTTGCCTTTGGGTGCTCCATTCCTTGTCTTCTCCAGCTTCTAGAGGCTTTCCATAGTCCTTGGCTTGTGGCTACATCGCTTTGACCTCTGCTTCAATTGTCACATCTCCTTCTTTGCCTCTAAATGTTTTGTCTCCCTCTTTCATTTATAAGGACCGCTGTGATTACACTGGGCCCATTTGGATGATCCAGGATTCTTTTACCATCTCAAGGTCTTACTTAATCACATCCTTAAAGTACATTTTTGCTATGTATGATAACTATTTACAGATTCTGGGAATGAGGACATGGGCATCTTGAGAATGTGTGCCTAACAGAACATTAGGATGAAAATTATAAATATTTGAATTTTATAATTGATCCCGGTTTTAACTATTTGAAATAGATAAAATATAGAGGGTAAGGCATTTTTAGGCTGAATTGTGAGGAAATTCTCTTCAAACTCATTACTGTCAGGTTTGCAGCTTGGTTCACGTTCAGATTATGATTGGATCTTAATACTTAGGCCTTGCTTTTTATTCTACAGAATGACCTTGAGTTCAATCGTTAACCTTTCAGATACCTCCAAAGAGCAATTTAAGCTAACTGTACATCAGAACATTTTTCTTTTGGGATAAAGCAAATCAAAAATAGTGTGCTCACTCAATAATAGGGTGTTACTTGCTTTTTAGCAAATAAGAAAAAGACAGTAGAGTGTCTACTATATTTCAGGCTTGTGCCAATTAGAAGAATAAGCAAAGGAGTATATACTCCAAAATATATAAAATACAATACAATCTTACATCAGTTTTCCAAATTTAAAACTGTTACAAAAGGTGGATATTAGATTTTATAATGTATATTTTATCACATATGTATATTAGGGTTCTCCAGTGAACCAACAGAATGAATGAATGAATGAATGAATGAGTAAATAAGTAAATAAATAAATAAATAAATAAATAAATAAATAAATAAATGAGGGAGAGAAAGGGAAAGAGAAAAATACATATATAGAGATTGACTCATTATAAGGAATTCATTTGCTCATATAGTTATGCAGTTGTGGGGCTGGCATGTCTGAAATTTATAGGGCAGGCCTGCAGCCTGGAAATTCAGGCAAGGTTTCTATGATGCAATCCCTTTCTACTTTGGGAAACTCATGTTTGCTTCTAAGGCCTTCACCTGATTAGATGAGGCCCGCTCATATTTTGGAAAGTAATCTGCTTTACTTAAAGTCAGTTGATTGTGTTAATCATATTTACAAATACCTTCACTGAACATCTAGACTATTGGTTGACTAAATAGTTGAGCACCGTAGAGCATATCCAAGTTGACATATAAACATTGTAGTGTATGCCCAGGGCCAACAGCAATATTCCTGTTCCTTTGGTTAGAGGCAGAATTTTTCTTTTTTTCTTTTTTTTTCTTAGTGGAACAGTTTTGAAAATTGTCAATAGTTCCCACTACTAAATGTTATATTAAAACAAACCTTTGTTTAAATAGAATAAGAGAGCTCAAATGTTTTGGGAATTGAAAATTGGGAAAAAATTGAGGCTTGATATTTATTATTGTACATGATCTCTTAGTAATGGCTATTCTCATAACTACTTCACTGCACAGACATCAATCCGTGTAGAGAGATATGGGCATAAATCCCTGTGTTGATTAATTATTTTGGGAGCCTGAAATCACCTTGAATTAATCAGCCAGGTTACTCTAGAATATGATGTACAACATTAATTTTATTATATTATGACAACTAGGGAGAATACCAGCTGATTTACAAATGGACCACCTATCATGTTGATGAATAGAAACTGCCCAAATGTACAGGAAGTGCTGATTTAGAGTAATTTACAGATATTGATGTTAATAAGAAATAGCTTTGTCATGTTAAATATAACCAGGCAAAAATTTGAAAGGATTAGGAGCTCAAAATAATGAAATGAAACTTAGAACTTAATGAGATTTTTATTAACTTCCCTTTGAACTATCTTAACTGAAACAAATAAAGGCTTTTAAAAAGCATCAACATAATTGTTTTAAAGATACCACATGGTACTTATCTTTGTATTTGTTCACGAAGTATCTGCTGCCGTCTTGCAGACGAGCCATTCCAGAGTCAGGATTGCTATATAAGCCCTGTCATACGTGTACTTAACCCATAGGGAAATATTGGTGATTAAAAAAAAATGGTTTCAAGGTAACTGTGCTTGAATTTAAGTTCTGTATTTATGAGAGTTTTCCACAGAAATAGAACCAACAGCACAGGTTGACACATAAAATTATCCATCAGAGATCCTTAACTGATTTAAACTATGAGTTAGAGTGACCTGTGTAATGGTAATACATGTGAGGAAAGAAAAGGCTACTGACTCAAGATGAAGTTATTTTAGGGTTGATATTCATAAGTTTTATTTCTCAAGAGCTAGTCAGACCTTTTAAGTACAAATAAAATTCGAATATTAACTGCAACACAAAGGATGATGTAAAAAGAAAATGATGGTGGAGCAGCAAGAGGGGAATCTAAGTGTCAGCCTAGAAGACAAAAGATGATTTTTTTTTTCCTGGTAGCATGGTCCTCTTCATGTCCCCTAATGGTGCTCTCTGCTACTTTTCTGCACCATTGAGAGCAGCTGCTGGAATAGCATGTAGCGTTCAGCTCGTGACTTCTCTGGCACCCACATGCTTTCCCTGAAAGCCCAGGGGGAGGTTAGTGAAGAGAAATTGCCAGCACAATACAGAGGCAGAGCTGAACTCCCCATCCATAACAGCGATTTGTAATCCAGTCAGCTTTGTAGATAATCCTGCCTTACTCCCCACTGTGCCATCAAACTGGTTGCAGTGGGAGATGGAGATGTATGTATTTTTCTCCCATTGACCTGTAATCAACAGCTGTGACAGTAGAGCACACCGATCCTAGTCAGCCGAGACAGTAGTTCTTTACTCATCCTCCTTTTTCCTTCCTGAGTTTCAGCATTTTATCCTCAGTCAGAGAGATGGATAGCTGCGTCGCTCTAGGCTTGCGCACATTCTGGTCAGTTGCACTAGACCATTGCTAGGCTGTTGTCCTTCTACTGCTACACACCTCTGTAGGGTGCTCCCACTCCCTTCTCTAAGGTACGTCTCCCCTCCTGCCACTCCTAGTCCCTACACCCAGCCAGGCTAAAGCAGGAATAGAAAATTTATCATTTTATTCTTTTTAATTTAATTTTATTTAGATTTTATTTTTAATTTTTTTGTAGTTTCAAATTTTTATTTAAATTCCAGCTAGTTAACATACAGCGTAATATTAGTTTCAGAAGCACAATTTGGTGATTCATCAGTGACATACAACAGCCAGTGCTCATCACAAGTGCCCTCCTTGAATATAAAAAATAGTGAAAGGGAATAAAGGGGAAAAGATAAAAAAATGAGTGGGGAAATATCAAAAAGAGAGACAGAACATGAGAGACTCCTAACTCTGGGAAACGAACTAGGGGTGGTGGAAAGGGAGGTGGGCGGGGGGTGGGGGTGACTGGGTGACGGGCACTGAGGGGGGCACTTGATGGGATGAGCACTGGGTGTTATTCTATATTTGGCAAATTGAACATCAATAAAATATAAATTTATAAAAAAACAAACAAAAAAACAAGTGCCCTCCCTAATGCTCATCACTCACTTAACCCATCCCCCATCTACCTCCCCTCCAGCAACCCCCAGTTTGTTGTTTATAATTAAGAGTCTGTTTTATGGTTTGCCTTTCTCTTTTTTCCCCCCATGTTCATCTGTTTCTTTTCTTAAATTCCACATATGAATGAAATCACATGATATTTGTTTTTCTCTGACTTATTTCGCTTAGCATTATATTCCCTAGCTCCATCTATGTCCTTGTATTTCATTCTTTTTATGGCTGAGTAATACTTCCTTGCATGTGTGTATTATGTATGTGTGTGTGTGTATATATGCGCACAGACATCTTCTTCAGCTGTTCATTAGTCGATGGACATCTGGGCTCTTTCCATAATTTGGCTATTGTTGGTGTTGCTGCTATAAACAGCAGGGTGCATGTAGTCCTTCATATCAGTATTTTTGAATCCCTTGAGTAAATATTTAGTAATGTAATTGCTGGGTTGTAGGGTAGCTCTATTTTTAACTTTTTGAGGAACCTCCATATGGTTTTCCAGAGTGGCTGCACCAGTTTGCATTCCCATGAACAGTGTAAGAAGGTTCCCCTTTCTCTGCATTCTCACCAACATCTGTTGTTTCTTGTGTTAATTTTAACCATTCTGACAGGTGTGAAGTTATATCTCATTGTGGTTTTGATTTGTATTTCCCTGATGATGAGTGATGTTGAGTGTCTTTTCATGTGACTGTTAGCCATTTCCATGCCTCCTTTGGAAAAATAGCTATTCGTATCTTCTGCCCATTTCTTAACTGGATTATTTATTTGAGTGTTGAGTTTGATAAGTTCTTTATACATTTTGGATACTTTATCAGATATGTCACTTGCAGATATCTTCTCCTATCCCAAAGGTTGCCTTTTAGTTTTGTTGATTGTTTCCTTCACTGTGCAGAAGCTTTTTATCTTGATGGAGTCCCAATAGTTCATTTTTGGTTTCGTTTTCTTTGCCTCCAGAGATATATCTAGTAAGAAATTGCTATGGCTGATGTAAAAAGGTTACTGCCTGTGTTCTCCTCTAGGATTTTGATGGTTTTCTGTCTCACATTTAGGTATGTCATCCATTTTGAATTTATGTTCGTGTATGGTGTAAGAAAGCAGTCCAGTTTCATTCTTCTGCGTGTTGCTGTCCACTTTTCCTAACCATTCATTGAAGAGACTTTTTTTTTTTTCCATTGGATATTCTTTCCTGCTTCGTCAAAGATCAGTTGACCACATCATTGTGGGTCCATTTCTGGGATTTCTGTTCTGTTTCATTGATCTGTGTGTCTGTTTTTGTGCCAGTACAAAACTGTCTTGATCACTAAAGCTTTGAAATGTAACTTGAAGTCTGGAATTGTGATGCCTCCAGCTTTGCTTCTCTTATTCAAGATTGCTTTGGCTTGAACAGACTGATAACCAACAAAGAAATTGAATAAATAATAAAAAAATTTCCCAACAAACAAAAGTCCAGGGCCAGATGGATTACTGGAGGAAATTATACCAAACGTTTAAAAAAGAGTTAATACCTGCTATCCTCAAACTATTCCAAGAAATAAAATGGAAGGAAAACTTCCAGACTCATTCTATGAGACCAGCATTACCTTGATTCCAAAGTCAAAGACTCCACTATAGAAGAATTTCTAGCCAATGTCCCTGATAAATAGGGATACAAATATTCTCAACAAAATAGTAGCAAATTGAAGCCTACAGTTTATTAAAAGAATCATTCACTACAATAAAGTGGGATATGTTCCTGGGCTTCAAGGATGGTTCAGTATTTGCAAACCAATCAGTGTACACCACATTAATAAAAGAAAGGATAAGAATCATCTCAGCAGATGCAGAAAAAAACATTTGACAAAGTACAGCATCCATTCTTGATAAAAACTCTCAACAAAGTAGGGATAGAGGGAACATACCTCAACATCATAACATTATTCCTTTTTAATACAAAAAGAAGGAATTACAAAATTCAAAGAAGATGACCATAGAGAGAAATTTAGCCATTGATATTATCAATTTATATACTACGCATCTTGGGAAACGAACATGGAATTAGATGTTTTATAAAGGCCCGGGGCATTGAAGGCCTTTGCAGGTTTTTGTTGTCTCACCTGGAAAGATGATTCAGTTAATTTTGAGTAAGGGCATGGATCAAATTATGTTAGCATAATCTCTAGCTGTATTCCCTTAAGACCTTGTGCATTGTAACAGAGATAAACAGTAACAACAGAAAATACACAGAATAGGCTTATATTCTATACTATACAAAATTAATTAACCAACTACATTTCTCAATAAAAACGTAGTTATTTTAACTAATGGGTTCTTTCTTAATTAATACAGCAAAACAGTCCTGTTTAATGTGTTTACATTTATTCTTCTGTTCCCTAGGCCGATTGTATTTTTAATCTCCCTTTTATCTTGCCAAATTCTATTAATGAGTATATTTAAATACACAAAACATTAGGTTAAGAAAAATATTAACGTGCACACCAACTATTCACAACTATCTGGCTGTAGCTTAGCTTTCTTCTCACCCTGTATGTACTGAACTGGATCTTTTATTAACTCACAGGTTTTTTTTTTTTTTTTCTAGGTAAGCATTAAATTTCTTTCCTATCAGATTTTTTATGTGTCTAAAGATTTTCATTCACTAATTTTGTGTATGTGTGTGTGTGTATGCTAATATTGCTAATATTGAGGTGGATATTGCAGGTTAGATTCCATAGAAAGTAGATTTTGAAAGATTGGCGTGCAGAAAGTTTATTGGGGAGTGCCCACGAGATCCGTATCTATGGAAAAGAAGGGGAGGAAGGAGGACTGGCAGGGGGAGAGATGCCATGGGGGTTCTGTAAGCTGAGATGGCCCTTCAGAGTTGTCCTCTATTGGAGCAAAAAGGGCTGGGCCTTTACACTTTCACTTGGACGAGTCATTGGATGGTGGCTGACCTTATGAAGAGTGTATGACTTTAACCGCACAGCTATATACAGGCAAGGGCAATTTCCAGAGAGGACTAAATGCTGAGGGATACCAGCCAGCAGTAGATAAATAAGGCTGGGCTTGTCTTTGTTCTTAAAAATGTAGTATTAAAGGACAATCTTTAAATAATGTTTCAATAATTTATTTTTATCTGCACTTTTTCTTATTTATTATGCAGATGCAATTCTATCTAAATACTTAGCACTCTCCCCACTGCTTCTCTGTGAAGGTAGATACTTTTTCATCTTTTCATTTTGAGGTACTGTCTTTACATAATATTAGCAGGAAGCTCATTTAAACACACTGCCACATCCAAGTTATTTAAGCAACTGGGAAAAAAAAGAGAAAGAAAAAAAGGGATATATATATATATATATATATATATATATATATCTCATCATGTAATTTTACCCAGTTTTACACATATTTTTCTTCAAGATTTTACACATATTTCTCTTCCAACTAATCAAAACAAAATGCTAAAATAACCAAGTTAGTGTCAAGTGTTAGTTTTAAGCTATAATATTTTAGTATCTTTAAGTAATATCATAAATTAAAAATGTAGTTTTGTATAACAATATATTAATACTAGAAAGGAATTTTTAAGATAGAAAATTTGCTCAGTAAGTTAAAAAAAAACTGCATTTTTACATCAGTTTACAATGTAACTTGGTTAGGTTAAAATTTAATTGAGTTTATTAACCCACTGTATTCTTTGGCTCCTAAATTTGAAGTCAGTCACCACGGCCACATTTTATGATCACCCATCAGTATAGTGGTCAACTCCAGGGAGCAAGGAAAGTCTTGTGATTAGAAAGGGCATGTTGAGCCTTTGGGGACAAGACAGTGTTCAACTTCTTTACTCTTAGGGGTTCCCTTTATAACTATTTGTTAAATTCTACATACATGTTTGTGGTATGTGTAATACAGAGACTACATACATGGCTAATGCTTACCCTATCTGGTTCTCTTCCCCTTCCTAGTGGGTGGAAAGACCTCTCCACCCATTTAGAATAATATCGCTCATTTCCTCTGCCCAGTGAGCTTGGAATCCACATGTTGAGACACAACTTCTCAAAATCAAATTAGCCTGGATCCCTGAGTCACTGGACAGGAGTTGCTTTATTTATTTTTTTTATTTTTTAAATTTTTTAGGAGTTGCTTTAGAGAGCCGTTGGACACATTATCCACTTTGCACAGTTAGAAAATAACCTGTATTAAGCCACTGAGATTTCAGTATTTTTTGGCTACCAGTTATTTTATCTGATTAACCAAATGTGTGTGTGTGTGTCTATACACACACTCTGTATTTTATAATATGTGCTCTTGTGTTTATATGTGTTTGTTGGTATTTAAAAACTTAATAAATGGGGGGTAAAAAAGAAGAAAAAAAAAGTGGAGGCAGTTTTGGTAGCTAATTTCCTGGCGAGTGTCTGAGAGTCTCACCTCATCTTTCTATACCACATAATTTGATGCTTGCCGGCCCACAGGGCCACTGTGCTTGGCCTAATAGTGAATGGCTGGTGGTATTCACTATTGGTCTAATAGTGAATGGCTGGTGGTAGAAAGATTACAGGATGGAGTAATGGTCACTAACAAAGAACACTGCCTTCAGAGAGAGACTGGGCAGGGCAATCAATCTTTTCATGTGATAACAATATTAGAGGTCAACATTTCTACCATTCACTATTTCTGTGGCTACGAGCAGGTGATTGTCCATGTGTAAAGTAGCCCTGCTAGCTAGCAGCATCTTACTGGTCTGTATCTTTTTCAGTTTGCTTACTGAACTGATTAAATGGGATTGATATCCTTATGATTTTTTATATAATTATCAGATATTGTTATACCACTTGTGTACTGTACAATTCACAGACTACAGGGTTAATGAACCCTGTATTGTCCAGTACTTAACTTGTACAACTGTATATATGTATTATGCTTTTGAGTACTTTACCTTATTTCTGCCTATTTATCATCACTTGAGGTGCTTCTTGTATTTGGAAAATCCAATTCTTGCCTCAATCCAAGTCATGAAATAGAACTTCATTTCTACATTGTGCCATCAGGCTTTCTACAATTTTCTCTCATGTAGTGTACACCACAGAATTAAACACTTAATAATATAAAATACCAGTGTGACATTCAAGGTTCAGATTCTAAAGTTAGCACATAGGGTATAAATCATGTGTAGTTAAAATTACCCTTTAAGCTGGAGCGTAAAGTTGTTGTATGAGGCTGTACTATTTCCTTACGTATACTGGTATTTGAGAACCATGGGGCAAGATGAAAGGAAGCTTCTAAATCAGATGTATGGACTTGGAATCTATCTTTAAGACATATCTTATTCCTAGATAAAGGATTTTAAAATTTTTCTCTGCCTGCAGGGTTTACTTTCTCAATTTTAAAGTTGTGTCTCTAAACTGCTCATATATCTCAATAAGAGTATTTCGGTTTCAATTTGGAAATCACTTGGTACCAGTCCTGGCACACAGTAGGTGCTCTGCAAATGTTTGATGTATTTGGGTCCAATTAATTCTGTTCTTTAAATTATAATAGAGAAGAAAAAGATCACCTGAAGAAATGACCAGATTAGTTCAGTTAATTTCTTAAAAGAAGGAAAACTGATTTACTATATCTAAAAGCAAGACTTTCTGTTAAGCTGTAGTACTTAAAATTATGCAGTATTACTGCAGGGACTGAAAAATAGGTGAATTAATAGAGACAAAAAGACAAGAAATGTATCAACATATATATTGGAAATTAGTGCAGGACAAAAATATTAATTAACATAGGGAAAGGAATGAATAAACTAATCAATACATATTGGAATGATTGGTTCTTACCTACCTACATAAAATTGGAAATTTTTCTCAGACCTTGAACAAAACTAGTCTACATCATTTACATATGTAAATATAAAATGCCTTGTTTTTGCTATCAAATACATATATGTAACTACAAATAAGATTTCTAGTGTTATCATATTTTGAAACTTGATCTTCCATTTCACTCATTTTCTTTTCTAAGATGCTTCCCTGTTGGTACTCATAGGTCTGGTATGTTATTTTAATATATACATAATATCCCATTGTATAAATGTACAATAATTTATTAGTTACACATAGGTTGTTTTCTAATTTTTTAATGCTATAATGTTGAAAGTAAAATCATTAAATATGTTTTTGTTACACATGCATGAAAGTTTTACTAGAATATATACTTGGACTTACTGGGGCAGGAGATCCACATATACCAACTTTATTAGTCTTGCCAATTGCTATTAGTATTGAGTGTAACAATTTATAATCTCATTCTGAGTTATCTCCTTTCCTGAACTCTCCTAAAAAATTTCTATTTTCAGCCTTTCACTTTTTTGCTTAAAGGTAGGTTAATGTACCTTAGTAGTAGTAAGATTGAATATGTTTTCATGTATTTACTGACTCACTTGATATTTCTCTTCTTTAAATTGTCTGCTTATATTCTGTTAGTAAGTTTTATTTGTTTGTAGTTCTTTCTTGAAACTAAAGCCATCAGGTATATGAGTTGTAAATATGTTTTCCCAAATGGTGGTTTGTTTCAAATTTTATTTAACATGTCCTTGTTGCACAGACGATTTTAAGCTAAACATAGTCTAATTTATCAAATTTTAGGTTTTGTTATGTGGGTCTTTTTAAATACATATTTTCTTATCTAGATTAAATAAGTTTGTAGTTTCTTCTAATATTAAAAAAAATTCCCTAAATATTAGGTGTTTAATCCACTTGGAATTTTCAAATAGTTTATAATCTATTGTTTTTTATTTGAGTATTCAATTGTTGAATGTTGACTTTAGTATTTAAATATTGAATATTACATATATAGGTATTTCAAATTGTGAAGATTAAGTATTTGCTAGTACCTGTTATATTATTGGACTGAAATTACTAACATTTTCTATTCATAATGGGCATTATAGTAAGTTTTTCCTGGAGGTGGTCCTTGAAGGACATTCCAGTAGGTAGGTGACTTCTCTTCCCTGTTTCTCATGTGTTTCCTTCTGCATCTTTTTGCTTCTGCTGCATGGCTGGTCAGTAGTGCAGGTGTGGGGGGAAATCTGTTAGTGCTCAGTCCTTTGGCTACTCCTCTATCCTGGCCTGTAACCAGTGACCATCTTTCCAGACCATTCAGAGGCAGACACTGTTACACGCTCCAGACCTGCTCTGGCCTAGGCAACCCAGTGGACTTTTCTGACAGGAGTAGGCTTTAAGAACACCTTTTGGACTCCTATCTACAGGAGAGAGACTCTCATTTCAAGTTTATCCTTCTTTGGGTACTCCCTTAGTTCCAGAGTAGTCTTTAGGAGAGATCTTATTACACTTTTTAGTTGGTCTTCTATCATAAAAGTAATTATATCAACTTTCCATGTTTAAATTTCTGTGTATTTTCTGTCTCCTGATGAGATACAGGCTAATAAACATACCTCACATTTTCTAATTTATTTATAATGCTGTATCATATATTTATAGAGTTGTTTTTGATAACTTGCCTTTTGTATTTTTTTCTTAATGTGCCACTTCTCAGTCATTCAATTACTACATATTGTCACCTAAAATTTTTATTCATTTGTTTATGTAAATATTTTGGGTATAGCTGGCACACAGCGTTATAATAGTTTCAGGTGTCCAGCATAGTTACTCAACTTCTTTATGTGTCATGCTATGCTCATCACAAATGTAGCTACTATTTGTCACCATACAGCACTATTATAATATCATTGAGTGTATTTCTACACTGTTCCTTTTGTCTCATGACTTATTCATTCCATAATTGGAAGCCTGTGTCTCCCACTCTTCTTCACTCATTCTGCCCTTTGTTCCCTCCCCACAAACCATCAGTTTGTTCTGTGATATTTGCCTTTCTCAGTCTGAGTTATTTCACTTAGCATAAATGTTTACAATGATCAAAATACTCAATGTCACTTTTAAAGATTATTTATTTATTTATTTATCTATTTATTTAGAGAGAAATCATGGGGGAGGGGCAGAGGCAGACAAGAGAATCTCAAGCAGATTCCATGTTGAGCGCAGAGCCCCACACGGAGCTCCATCTCACAGCCCTGAGCCAAAATCAAGAGTCAGAAACTTAACTGACTGAGCCACCCGGGTGCTCCTCAATGTCACTTTTAAACCAATTACTAAAAAATTTAATTGTTCATTATAGTTTTAAAGTACAAACTATATATATTATAAATTTTAAAATACCACATATTAATTAATATAAACATTTTATATAAATAAAACCTAATATATAACTAACAAATATGTTACATATTTATAATTCATAATTGGTATTTGTAAATACATTATTTAGACATATATAATGTGTATAAATAATTGTATATATACTACTAGACATATGTACATGTAGTATATATACATATGTAATTATGTAATTGTAACATATACTACCAATTTGAATTATGCATATACATATTTAGATTAGCTGTATACAAATGCTTAAAATTTTGTAGAGTATGTTCCTTTCTTATTTTTAAGGCTCATCTTGGCTTCTCCTTTCCCTTTGTTCTTCACACTAATTTTAGAATTGACTTCTTAAATTCTTCAAAGATTTCTATGGAGTATCAATTGGTCTTTAATTAAATACAGATTCACTTAGGGAAAATTACCAGTTTTACAATACTGAATCCTGCCATTCATGAACATGATATTCCTCTACATTTATCCATCTTTGGTCTTTTAATAAAAAATAATAATTTTTTCCAAAAATTACTCTTGGTACTTTATCTATTTTTTGTTATTCTAATAAATAGATTTAAAAAATATACTCTCTAATGAATAAAAAATGTTTTCATGTATTTATTTATCTTACAAATTTTCTGAATTTATTGAATTTTCTCATTAAACCTGTTTCATTTAGCTATTCTCATGCAGTTCAATTATTTATTAATAATAGCATATTATTTGTTATTGATGGCAGTTTTTTTCTCTGTTTCTATTTTTGAAATTCCTCAGTTATCTTTTTGTATACATTGGTCTTTAATATAGTCTATACAATGTTTTAATAGCAGCAATAATAAGCACCATTGTGAGATTCCTGATTTAAAAGAAATCTAAAATTTCACTATTTAGTATGATATTTACTATAATTTTTAGTCAATATCTAGGAGAACTCCCCAGTGTTTCTAATTTGCCATCAGTTTTGAATCACAATCGAGTTGAATTTTTATTAAATGCTTTTTCTGTCTGTTGAGATAATTATATGATCATATGACAGCTTAAAGTGGAAAATTACATTAATAGATTTTTTTAAAATTAAAACATCCTTTCATTACTGAATAAACCATTCTCATCATAAAAGGTATTTCATAACTTGATTCACCAATCATTTAGTTAGGATTTTTCCATACGTGCTTAAAAGTTTAATTAGCTTATAGCTTTTCTTTATTACTCTTGTCATTGCCCAGTTTTAATATCAGGGTTTTTCTGGCATTATAAAATGATTTGGGAGTACTTTTATTTCTTTCTTCATAATATGGAACAATTCACATAAAAATGAATGAATTATTATTTAAGAGGGCTTTTTCTGTGAGTAATTTTTTGACTACTAGTAATTCCATTTTCTCCAGTTACGTATTTTCTTTCTGTCTGTATCAGTACAAGTGAATTTTTCATAACTTATATCTTTCTGAAAGAATATGCAATTTATCTACATGTTCATAAATTTCTTCATTATATTTCTACTAGGTCTTTACACATCTGTCTTTACAATCCCTAATAATTTTTGTTGTATCTTTGCTTAACCAGTCATGTTTCTAAATAAATTTTTTATTTGTATTTTTAAAAGACTTCTTTTGGTTTCACTGATACTTTCTGACTCAGTCTTTACTTTTTTCAGTTATCTGCTTTTATGATCATACCTCCCTTGTTCTCTCTTTGGGCTTGTTCTCTTCCTTTCTTGTGTGTAGTCAAATTTTTTGATCCAGTTTTTAGGTTATAAGTATGTCTTTTGAAGACTTTATATTCTATGTTCGCTATGTCTGACAAATTTTGATGTATTGTAGTTTAATTGTTAAGTTTTAAGTATTTTATTATTTCCCCTGTGATTCATTCTTTGATCAAAGACATATTTACAAATGTAAATTTAAATTTTCAAATGTATTTGTGCATCATAGTCTTTTTAATTCTAATTGCACTGCATTTTGCAAGAAGATTTGGTTGATCATGTATTTGGGTGTACATAAGCTTTCATAGAACATAGTCCATTTTTATATATATGCTGTATCTAAAAGACAGATTATTTAAAAGTTTAAATTTATCAGGGCACCTGGGTGGGTCAGTGGTTGAGTGCCTTTGGCTCAGGTCATGATCCTGGAGTCCCAGGCTTGAGTCCTGTATCAGGTTCCCTGCGGAGGGAGCCTACTTCTCCCTCTGCCTCTCTCTCTATCTCTCTGTCTCTCATGAATAAATAAATAAAATCTATCAAAAATAAATAAATAAATAAATAAATAAATAAATAATAAATAAAATCTAAAAAAAAAGTTTAAATCATCGTATTCTAAACACCTTAGAAGTTTATAAGCAATTTCTTTGTTTTCCCTCTCCTTCAAGATTTTTTTTTTTTCCTTCAAGATTTTTTACTGAAGAATGTACATTGTTTGATCTTTCAATCAGAATCTGAATGATAATGGATCTCACTTTCTCTTTTAAGTAAATGCCTTTATTTTCTGTTTATATTTGAAATTGTTTTACTGAAATAGAATTTAAAGCTACTTTTAGAATTTAAAGTTATTTTTTCTTAGCCTTTTGAATATTATTCTATTGTGTTCCTAGATTTTTGAGAAATAAGGTGTTATAAAAATATTAATTCTTTTATAAATCATGAAGTTCATTTTTCTTTAAAACTTGACCCTTTAAAAAATATCCTTCAACTTCACCATAATGTATGTAGTTTGGGTTTATATTTATTTATTGGAATCAGGACTCATTTTATGTATTCATTCCAAGGTTTGTTTTTCACCTATTCTGGAAATTTTTCAGCCATTGTTTCTTTGGAATTTGGCTATCCCACAGTGAACTCTATTCTTTGGAGACCTTTTTATGCAATGTAAGTTGGATCCTCACATTTATACTTTCATAATTCTGTCTTTGTATATACTACCTTCATCTTTCTCTCTTGCCTCCTGGATAATATAGCCATATCTAGTTCCTGGTCTATGTATTCTTCTTGAATTGAGCTTTGTTTGATGCTACACACTTTCAGCAAGCTTAGTTTTTTTTTTTTTTTAAGATTTTATTTATTTATTTGAGAGAGAGCACGAAAGAGAGAGAGAGAGAGCATGAACAGGGGAGGGGCTGAGGGAGAAGCAGACTCTCTGCTGAGCAGGGAGCCCCATGCAGGACTTGATCCCATGATTCTGGGATCATGACCTTGAGCCAAAGGTAGATGCTTAACCACCTGAGCCACCCAGGCCCCCAGCAAGACCTTAGTTTTAATAATTATATTTCTAATGTAAATTATATTTGGTTTTCTTTTGAAAGTCTCCTATTCTTATTCTTTGTCTGTCTTATGGGATTCAATTCCTCCCTTTGTACCTTAAATAATTTTTTAAATACTTATTTTGTAGACACTTTAGATGGTTTTATTCTACAAGGTTTTTTGGGGGTACTAATTCTCCAGTTTTTTACATCTTCTTTCTCTCTCTCCCTCATGGTAGAAAACAGTTTTAGGAGTTTCTTTTCCATTATTACTTTTTTTCCTTCCTGTGTGTGTGTGTGTTATATGAAGCCCATGATGTAGAAGTAGTTTTCAGAGTGATTTTTAGTTGACATTTGCCAGTGCCCTCAGAGATTTAATTGGACCAGTATCAGTTTTTATATAAATTTCCTAGGCATTTCTCCACCACTGGTGTACTATAAATTTGAAATTTATATATGCAGAGTATAGTTTTGAGGTTTCAGTTTCTAAGCAGATACTTATATATATAAAATCCTAGTCAGACACAAAAACTTACTTATGACTTCTCTGGGCCCAAGGGCATAATTTCTCTAATTCTATTTTCATTGATAGGGAAGATTTCTCAAGGTCTAAGTCTCATTCAGGGACTACAGCTCCAAATCTGTGGCCTTTCTGGAACCAAGAACATGTTCCCTGCTTGTATCATAATACTCTGCTCTCTACATGTTGGGATAATTTTAGATCTCCTATTTTCCTCATCTCGTATTTTATTTTATTTTTTTTTATTTTTATTTTTTTTCATATTTTAGATCTTATATTAATGAGTGTTACTTCGTGTACTTTACTGACTTCAAGTTATTGACACCTTGACGTTTTTCTTTTTTCTTTTTTAAGGTCAGCTATGTTTTTTCTTTGTTTTAATTATTATATTTTACTCAGCATTTTATGTGTTTGGAATGAAGTGGAAGTCTGTATTTCAACCCCCCATGTTGTAAAACTTGAATTCACTCATTTTTTTTTTGTATTCATGTTTCATTATTTTACATTTTTGGCATAATTATAGATTTACAGAGACTGAATTTATACTGCCTTTTCCAATTAATGCAGTTCTCATCTTACATGAAAAAAAATATCTTTCCAAAGTATTTGTATTCTTTTACATTTCCACTAGCATTACCTGAACTATATAGTTTTTTTCAAAAGTTTCATTTATTTATTTGAGTGAGAGAGAGAGAGAAAAAAAAAAAAAAGAATGCAAGCAGGAGTGGAGGGAGGAACAGAAGGGAAGGGTGAGGGAGGGGGAAAGAATCTCAAGCAGCCTGCACTGAGTGGGGCTCAATCTCAGGACCCTAAGGTCATGACCTGAGCTGAAACCCAGCTCAGGGTTTGTATTACATGATGATTTGCTAATAGGTTAATGTTTTGCATAATACTTCAATTTTATTACAACATCAAAAGAATAGTATTTAAAGAGATTCACTTATCAAAATCAGAGGTCAAGTGCTAAGAATGGTGTCAAAGCAATGTTTACATTAACTCATTATAAGCCAGAGTCTGGCTTTATGGCTGATAAACCAATTCTGCTTTCTCAGTACTGAAGTCTTGATCAAATTCAGGTGCTGTTTCTTGCTGTCATAGCTCACAGAAACTGAAGTAGGAATCCAGAATATTAGGCTGTTGACTCACAATGAGTAATGTGTCAGGCTGAATGAATGAATTCTCTTGTTAGCCTCATCATTACATTTTCTCTATTTGTATAAAAGCATGAAAAGAAACATTATCAGATAGTTGTTAAGCTACTTTGGAGTCACTACAAGAATACATGTTGCTTAACCGTTTTTTGAGTTTTAATATCATCAGGGCCTCCCAACTTGAAATGTCAATTCCTATAATAGGAATGTACCTGTCTGGTGGACCTGTATGCCCATACATCTAACACAACCTCTCCTGCATTTAATGATTGCATGGTCAGGCGCTGTTTCCTCAGTGACTCTTCTGTATTCTGTATCTTTGCTTCTATTGCTAAGTAGTCTTGCTATGGGTTGATGTTGGGTGTTTTGAATTATTTATTATTTTTCAATCAGTTTCCGGCTAAGTTTTTATTAACTTTGCAGGCTTTCTCTCTCCTTAATACATTCTACTTTGCAGTACTACTTCTATGTCTTTGTTACCATTATTATTACTAGAACTGGCTACTAGGATTCATTGAAGTCTTCCTATTCCTTGGTCACCATGGAATATTATTTTATGTGCATTCTGTCATTTAAGGTCATAATGAAGTAGAAATAGTTGTCATACCTGTTTTGCTGATGCATACAGTTCTAAGTGACCAACTTATCCAGTGAGAACGTGACAGGTTTGTAGTTTATATTTAAGTGAGTATTAACTTTAGATCCCTTCTACCATGTTAACTTTCACTGGTTCTTGGACTGAAGAGAGAGAGATACCCCTTTCACATTTCTTTGTAGCCAAATCATAGTATATTAGATTAGAATTACAGTGATCATCCTCATTTAAATGTGAGAAAATAGATCTAGAAGGTCAGTGTTTTATCTAAGACCTAAAGCCAGTTAGTTGCTAGGCAAGCTGAGACTGGAACTATGACCTGTTAGTTGTGGGATCTTTCCAGTTATTTCCTCCTTCTCATTTCCCTCCCCTTTTAAAATATGTGGACTATTTCATTTACAGGGCTGCCTAGGAAAGATCAGTCATGAAATGATTGTGGTTGTTGATTAATGGTATTTCCATTAATATTGATTAATGGTATTTCCATATCTATATAGAAAGGCTAAGAAATGACTGCTGTCATACGAGGACATGGACACTGAGTTGGATGTGGTGATCAATTTGTTTTTTTTTTCCTTTTTCTCCCCTAAACTATACATCTTTTAAACTAACTGAGCAAATATGGATATTTATATTTATAACACAATAAGAATGAGGGATACAAAACTCTGAGTTTCAAATATAACCTTAAACAAACAAAATCTGTGTGAAAATTTCTATCTAGTACTCAGCAGGCTGTAACCAGCTAAATAACTAGTTCAGAGAGACATCCAACTGGAAGCATTTCCTTTTTTGTATATTCTGAATGAAAAGTTTGTGGCTTTGCAGAGAATGGCTACTTTCTAGTTAAAATTCACAAGCCTTATCATTGTCCAGCTGAGTTTCTGCGTGGAGCAGCCATCCCTAGACTCCATTCCCTTTCATTTCTAAAACAATAGAGATAACATGGTAAAGATTCAGTCCTTTGAAGCCAGTAGTATATAGAAATTATATGACAGTAATCCCAGATGGGTGGGGTTTTGTATTTGTTTTAAAATTTTTAGGGAACATTGTGCTGTGCAGGATGTCAGCTTGGCAGATTTGAAGATCAAAGTTCTTTTTTCAGGGACAGCACATATGCCAAAGCTAAGGCATCACCCTTGGCTTATCGTGCCCATGTGTACTAACTCTTAATAATAGCTGCCAATTCCAGTAAGAGAGAAAGCAGTTAAGTGCCCATACTTATCCCTCCTTTGTTGAGTCTGAGAGGCAAGGTGGCATTGTGATGATGCATTACCGGTGACGGAGTCACCAGGAATTGAATAAACCAAGCATTATTATCCTGAGTAGTCAAAAGAACATTCTTTGAAAAAACAATTAATTTGCTAGGCAGTCTCCAATACTGAGACTCCAACCCTATGGATGTAAAGTTAGAATTGCAAACTTCAGAAGTAAAAAATCAATATGAAACTTAAAGGATTAGAATAGTTTATTATTCTATTAGTGCTGTTTCTTTTCCCAAACAGAGACTTTTCATTGCTTTTCATTTTTAGGGTATTTCTTTGAATATACACATACATACACACTTAAAATACAGTTTCCCATTAAAATTAGATGTAGTCTTAGGTTATATAAAATTTAGCAACTCACAAAGATAATGGCTTTGGATAAACATTGGTCTCCTCTTTTAATACAAGAGGCTGGATTTTTCCTAACATGCACAACCAGAATCTTAAAATCTGTAATATACTACAGATTGTGCCCAGAAAGAAGATGGTGACATGCTGCAGCCTGGAAGACAAATCAGGTGACAGTGGATAAGTGGATTCTTATCTTACTGGATAAGAATCAAGTTAGCCAATGGAAAGGGAAGGAAGGAGATTCCAATCCTGAGACAATTGTAAAACCACAGGGCAACACTAATGGAAACAATCTCACCTAAATAACACCTACACCCTACTGCAGTCTGACTCAGAAAGAGCCCTTGTTTCCCATCCTTTAAAAATCCAAACTGGCTTTGACCTGCAAATATTATGTAATGATACAGTTATTGATTGTGCACTTATTGATGTGTGTTGCAATAATTATATTTTTTTGTGTTTTCCTTGTTTTTTGTTATCTTCCTTGACAAGGAAGGAGTTAATTTTATCTTGTTCAGCATTTTCTAGGCCCTATTGTGTATTATGCCAAACCCAATAATCTATTTTTTCTTTTCTCTACTGATCTGAATCCAGGGATTTTTCCATTAATTTTGTCCTTAATTAACTCTTAAATGTTGCTTCAAGGCTAACTGCATATATATTTAGATGTAGAATTTCATAATGTCAAGAATGATATTTTAGCCAACTTATTGTGAAGAAAATTACATTTCCAATAGAAAGAAATCACTTCATTGAAATTTTGCTGTCAGAGTGCATGCTATTATAGCTCATGGTCACTTGTGTTTATAAGCAAAAGGAACCATTTACTTTTCCTAGTTTTGTCTACCCTTTTTTCATAGCTCAGTTTAAATAACTACTTTCCTTTCATACAAAATCCAGTTGCTTTCATCATATATGAAATGCATAGAACAGATATCCTTTGTTTTTCACAGATTAGTTGGAAAAATGAGAGAAGTTGGTCACATTTCAGGTATCTGGAAATATTAACCCTTAATGGTTTTTAAAGCCTGTAAATACTAATGTATTTATGTATGGACTAATGTCCATACAAATCACAGTGGTGTATCATACAGAACTTTAGGAAATTATATAACTTTTTCTCTTCATTCTTTTTTTTTTTCCTTATTAAACACAGTAGGGTTTTAGGATAATGTGTGCTAGCCTCTTTGTGTAATAGTTCCTGACATGGATCTTTCCAAGCATAGTAACGAGTATGAATTGTGCTCGCTTAGAGGCTATGAAACCCAAAAACTGTGAAATCGAGTTCAAGCACAGGCCTTTATAGCTTGGTGGAAGTTCAGCTGTAGTTTGGCGTAGTTTAGTCAGCGGTTTCAAAAAACACTTTAAAACTTTGTCTACACATAAGCATTCTTGTACTCGGTTGTGAATATTGAAAAGTGAGTATTTTTCCATTCATTATGCATTTCCTAGTTTGTGGGAATAAAGACCACTCATCGAATGTTTGCTAGTTGGACTGCCAATTGAAATGTATGAATAATTGATATACAGTGCATTGACTATCTTTCACTGCAAATCCCTTTACATATTACCCCAGGATTTTGGCTTAGGAAATAAGGTTGGTGTGAACCACATTTCAGAAGTCCTATCTTATTATCTGTTGCTTCAAATATTCCTGCTTAACATTTTTACCCCCAAATTAATTCAATTACATGAATAAGATGAAAAAGCAAAAAAGATTTCAAACTGCTATCTAAATGCATTTCATATAGTCTTCTGATTTTTCTCTTTGGAAAGGAAACTTCATGATCATCCATTGGTTGAAAAGATATAATGAAAACTATGGCAGAAACCCGTTGGACTCCTTTGTATTCAACAAATCTTTGTTGAGCGCCTACAGTAGACCCAGAGCCGTTAGAATAGATGGATTCACTCAAGGAAACAGTATTGAGTAAGTTATAGCGCCAAGGATTCCTTCTGATTTCTTTCTTGAATATAATACCTTAAATATGATAGCAGGCCTTTTCATATGTGACATTTATTTCATAACGGAAGAGTTGGAAAGATCTGGATTCCAGTCGTAAATCTTCTGTTTACTGTCCATCTGACCTCAGGAATGTAACTGTAGTTTTCTGTTCCAACTTAAGCAGTACCTTCAGCCCTGCCTGCATATTCTAGTGCCTTCAATTTCCTCTTAACATCTACCTGAGATAGCTCCCCCAGGGTGGCCCTGGTTCTGGGTTTCCTTCCTGTTGACCTCCAACTCTGGGTGGGGAGGAAGTGCATTTTCTGCTTTTGCTAACTCCTGGGTTCTCTCAACTACCTCTGAGAGTTCTTTCTGCTTTTCTATCACCCGTATAAATGGTTTCCAAGCTTAAAGTCCCTTGTGTTTGAAATACCTGGAATGATATTTATTTTCCTGACTAGACCTGTATGCTCCCATTTTCTCCTCTGAAAATAGAGATAAAATTACCTGCTTCAGAGTGCTATTTTGAGGATAACATTTGTAAAATACCTGAATAATGCAGTCAGGGGATAGAATAACAGAGAAACCAGCAGTAGGGGAAGGGTGCTGTACAGGGGGAGGAACCAGGAAACGCTGACAAAAGGAAAATGACATTTACTGAGTGTTTCTTTGTTCCCAAAAATCGTAACCCTGCAAGGTAATGATCATTATCTTCATTTTTAAGAGGAAGAAAATGAGGCTTTTAGGTACACAGCATAAAAATCAGAACCCAAGCCTGTCCACGTTTTTTGTTTGTTTGTTTTGTTTATCATAATGACTTCTATTAGAAAAATTTCGGATACAAACTGTGTACTAAGCAGTGTTGAATTAAGCAAGGCTCTGTTGTCAGGGTTGGGATCTATAGTCATTGACAAAAAGCAGAGCAAAAAAAAAATTAAAGATTTATTTATTTTAGAGAAAGAGTAAATGAGTGAACAGGGTGGAGGGGGACGGTAGAGGGAGAAAAGGGAGAAAGAAAGAGAATTTCCAGCAAACTCCCTGCTGAGTGCAGATGATACAGGGCTCAATTGCACAACCCTGAGATCAAGACCTGAGCCAAAATCAAGAGTCAGACACTTAACTGACTGAGCCACTCAGGTGCCCCCATGGAACAAAATTACTTAAGCAATTCCACTTTTTTTGTATTAGTTTAGAAAAATACTATTCATTTAAAACATACATATACTTTTTAGAAGGAGGATGGAGTTCTAATCCTGTTTTAACACTCAGGTCTAGAACACTTCTTATCTAATCTCCAGTTATTTGCATTTTTTAGCTCTTTCAAGATGAGCAAGATAATTTATGAATCAGAAGTGTTTTGCTTTTAATTGCCCATATTGTCCATGTGAATGACACTTTTAATTACCATCTGTTTCCCTTTTTACTGTTTTATGTACAGGGTCTAGTAAACTGTTTTCTATTATCGAAAATAAGTCAGGTGACAAGGCTGTGAAATTATTTGCGGAATACAAATCTCTGATCTGAGTAAGAGATGAACACCTTAAAATAAATATTCCAGGTGTGAAAGTTAGGCACTGTAGCAGGTGCAAATTCCTACCACAGTTTTTAAGTTTGTAAACTTTAGAAGGACTTGAGGAAGTTTCTGTATGATAAAAATAAGGATCTTTGAATTTTGTTTTGATGTTCCTTTGCATTTCTGGCAGTTTTACAGATAGTTTATATAAGGAAAAATAACATGGAAAAATGATTTAATAGCATGACAGGATACATGAAGAGAACTTCAAAAGCTCCTGACAGCTGTGGAAGGGTGAGCTCATATTTTGTGGAATGTAGCAGAGAAGACAGGTGAGCACAGACCTCAAATTTCCCACATGTGAGATACCTGGGAGGTCCGCATACTATTGTGGGAAAGCGATGATTTAAGGAAGGAAAACTTTAACTAGACACACATCAGTGAGAGAACCAGTATTGATAACATAAAAAGGAATCTCAAGGAATGTGGATATCACTTCCAAGAATTTTGTTCACATTCACTTAATTGATTTTTACTTTGTTTCTCATTAGATGTTCTGTTTTTGCATTCATTTGCCTAGAGCCATACCACCCTGGATTGTGATCTCCTCAGATGTTATGAGACTGAGCAAAGTTTAGTCCAAAGTTAAGTTGTGTGGGGGGGGAAGACCACCTAGGAGAGTTGTGCATATGATCACTTAGCTCTACAGTTACTAATGCAATAAGAAGAAATCCATGAAATAATATGGGTTCTTAAACTGACCCCCATTCCCGCCCAGAATCTGAAATTGACATAGGGAAGGTTAGAAAACAGTTTTATGACTTTTGATGCTATTATGTTATTTTAATCTTCATTTGTTGTTCATTTTACTGGATACTATTTGATAAAGGAAATCAAGAGAGAACACTTGTTGATTGATACTGGATGCCTTGCTCCGGGGGACTGTGTAGCTTATCTGGGTGCCTCATGTATACTCACAACAACCCCCTCGAAGATGCACATGTTTTTTACTCCTGTTTTGCACGTGACGACACTGAGGCTCAAAGATGCCAAATCTATTAATAGAGAACTTGGACAAGAAAAGAAGGGAAGAAGTGTAGGGCCAGTGAATAAGAGCCTGTGAAAGAGTGCCAAGAGCTTTAACATTTTTAGGAGTCTAACAATTTTAAAATGTCTTAAGTATTAACTTTTATGCTGCAGGGTTAGGCTAAAATGAAGCCATTTATTGGGCAAAGTGTGCTTCAAACTGTTGCTACTCCTTGAAGGAATGTGGCAGCTTTTTAATCATAAAGGGATAGAGACCCAAGGATTTATACCAATCTCCAATTTATCTAAAAGTCCTCCTACAATTTCAACATGCTACCAGCACTGACTGTGAATGAGTATGGCTATGAAAATACATAAAGTGTGGCTGTGCCATTAATCACGTGCGATCTCTCAAAGCATCATAAATTACAGTGATCAATGCCAAGTCTCATCTTGATGACTTGGGGACTAAACCCATGGATCAGCCTGACAGAGACAAATAAGAAACTAAATAGGGACGTGAAAGTCTGTTAGAGGTGGGAGCTACTTGTTAGATTTTCAGACATGTCATTTGTGAAAGATGGTGGATAATTTGAAACTCTGCGTGCCCCTCATCTATGATTCCTTATGCTTATAAGTGGAATTTATTGCCATTCTTGGCAGATTTTATTTTTGTTTGAAACAAAAAATATCAGCACCCAAGTAATTATCATCAAAACAGATGTTACTTCTGCCTAAATTTCAAAAGAATTTAAGTTAAAAGTAAAAATAAAATCTATATTGCCCTTTTTTGTGGGATTATACTTAGAGATTCAATGAGAAATTTCTTTAAAAACATTTTTTCTGACAATGTAATACACTGATAACTGAAACTTGAAAAATTAGTAACAATATGAACAAAAATTTATGTCTACATTGTCATCATCACTGTCATACGTGTAAGTGCTCCTACAGATATTCAAATATGAAATTTTAAAGATCTTCTGATTGAAAAGTTATAGAATTGTAATCTGTGATACATGTCACATGTCTTCCCCATGATACTCAGTATTACTTGGAGTATCAGTGTTTGTTCAGGAAAACAGAAGCCACTCCATGTGTCTTGGTAATAGAATGAGAGCATCCATAGTTGTGGGACGCCAGGGAAGGAAAAGGCAGGGACTCACTTTGCTTGCAGAATGGAAGTAGTAGATCCCAGGACTTCCGTTGGAGCTGCTACAGAACTCATGTACGTCCAGGTGTCTAGCTCAGTCAGCTGCAATGAAGTGAATGTTTTCCGAGAAGTCTCATCAGCTCTCACAGCTGCCTGGCACACGAAAGTGGATATTTTGCAGAAGTTCATCCTGACGTCGCTGCAAACTTCACATCTGGTAACTGCGTATAAGTCTAGCATGATCTGCCTCCAGTGAATAATATTTTCATCCCTTTCATTTCTCAAAGCTCACTTAAGTGGTAGTCGATGGTCTAATATCACCCTACAGGAAATCATGCAGGAAAAAGGATTCTGGGAAATGTGGTACTGATCTCTTTTGCAGTGCCAAGAAGGTCTTTGAAGGTAATGGCAGTGATGTTGACAATAGTTAATGAGGCATGTTTCATTTATCTCATCATCCTATGATGTTGTTTTAATCTGATTTTAAACTTCTGACCATCACCTTCACCACCACCATGAAACCATGATTTTAACATTACGTAACACATACATCTCCCTATGACCAAAGGGATGATCACCTTCTTTAGAATAAGGAAGGATACAAAGTCCCATGTGTCATGATACCCATCTCTAGGTGATAGTCAGACCTCTCCTAGCCAAGTAAAATCCCTTTTTTATTTTTATTTTATATTTTTTTTTAGAGAGAAAGCATGATCATGAGTGGCGGGGAGTGAGGGAGAGGAAGAGAGAGAGAATCTCAAGCAGGCTCCATAGAGCATGGAGCCCTATGCAGGGCTCGATTTCACAACCCTGAGATCATGACCTGAGCTGAAATCAAGAGGCAGATGCCTAACCGATTGAGCCACCCAGGGTGACCCTCAAATCCCTCTTTTACATTCTTTAATATAAAGAGCAAATAACAGGGATAGAAGAATGAACACAGTGTGTTAGAAGAATGAACACATGGTGTGAACACACAGCGTGGGTAGTAACTGACTTTTCTATTTATTTCATACTGATCAAGAGTGTCTATAAGTGGATCTGATGAAGAGACATCAACCATTCGCTGGAGATTCTGAACTTTGAGCTTGAAACTGTGACCACATGGGTTGTTTCCTTTGGGGTTGGTTAATGTATTTGCATGCAGGAGGGAGAGCAAACCACTTACTCTGTAAGCAGAAAGTGGACTTTTTAGTCATTTCTTATCAAATGTTTCTGATCCACCCGAACAAGTAGTGAGATTGCTTTTCTCCTGTGCTTATAAATAGCTTATAAATGGCCGTGTGACCTGTTTTGAACAGTGATATGTGAGCTTGTAAGCTCTAAAAGTTAGTGCAGGATTTGCCACGTTCTCTCTTTTTTCTCCCATACCTACTGGTATTGTTACAAATACCAGCTGTTTGACAAGGATGATGAGTAACGGAACTTCTCCCTAAGGTCTGATGGGCAAAAAATGTGTGAGAAAGGGGTGCTTGGGTGATGCAGTTGATTAAGTGTCTGACTCTCAGTTTTGACTGGGATTATGATCTCAGGGTCATGGGATTGAGCCCCGTGTCAGGCTCTGTACTAGGTGTGGAGTCTGCTTGGGATTCTCTCTCCCTCTCCCACTCACGCACTACCTCTCTCTCTCTCTCTCTCTCTCTCTCTCTCTGTCTCTCTCTCTCAGATGGATGAATAAATGTTTTTTAAAAAATGTGTGGGCATAAGCCAGTATAATGATTATAGACAACAGTATTATAAATATCAACTTTGCTGAGATACCAGATAGAGATGCTAGCTAATGCTATAATGGCAGTCATATTGCAATATATAAACATATCAAATCCACATGTCATACACCTTAAACTTGCAAAATGTTGTATGCTATATATATTTTTTAATAAAAAGAAGAAAAGCATAGAAGAACCAAACTGTGTTAGCCAGCTGATACTTAAGAGTTATTTAGTACTGCAGCCTAATAACTCCCTTTCTGAGTAATATATCCACTACTAAATCTGAAAAGAAATACAGGATCAAGTGTTAAGATTCAAAAGCTGTCCAGTATTTGGAAAGCAAAACTTGCTGGAAGATGACCTTAACATTTAATGCAGCTTAGAAAATAGGGAAGGGTATTGAACTGGTTGAATATGTTTCTGATTATATTGAGGTTTATTATATAGCATATAACTTTTCATAAAATGTCATCACAGTCGGGATTATGAGGGCATGGACGGTCAGTAAATCTCCATGGTGATGATCTGTCTACATAGCATTTGGAAGTGCCAATTTTCTTCCCTGAGGCTTACAAAGGTGGCATGAACCAGTCCATTGGCCAGGAAATGCCTAGCCCTGTTGCAGGTGCTTGTAGGTATCTTATTCACTTCTCAAAATAAAGTATATCTGTAAAAATAGACACCATTTCAGAGAATCCAAAGTATTCTTGGTTCTTCAAAGTGAGGGTGGATCAGACTAATGCAATGTTTTATCTGGGAGAAATATATTGCCATGAAATAAACGAGGAGACACCTGAAAGGGTCAGTCTTAGTTCTTAATAGCTGTGTTACTTGGCTTAAATACTCAAGTTCTGAATCCTAACTTTATCTTATAAAAAGTAAAGATAATAATTACTACTCCATAAACTTGTTATGAGAATTGGTCAATGTGTCAGATCACAGTGGTGGTTACTCAAGATATAAGGTCGTTTTTTTTTAAATTTACCTTTCAACTTTTTATCCTGAATATGCACATGAGGTGTTTTGGATCAGAGATGTCTTAGTTATTGCTTCACAGTAAATAATAAAAGTGTCTGAGCCCCATGCCCATAGCTTATCACTAGGGCAACGTGATGAGAGTCATTGGGAATTTCTCCCCTATGAGTAGCTTGATGGTCCATCAGCAAACGTTGAGGAAGAAATATTCTTCTCTGCTTGTACAGGGAAAGGAGGTAGCTGCTCTGCTCTTCTCTTGAAAAGATCTCCTTGGAAATGTAATGGTTCCTAATCCTAGCTTTCATTTGATATTATCATTGACCACATCCTTTGGTATATTTACGCACATGTTTATATCAAGTGAATTTTGGAATATATACATCATTGTTTCAAAAAGAGAATGGCTTATTTCCCCAGTATTCTCCAGTAATAGATAGAAAGCCTTCAATCACCCAAATCCTTTGTCACCACCTTTTCCTTCTAATAATCCTGTTAACTCTGCTGTTTGGTCAAATTAAAAAAAAAAAAAAAAAGTTTTGGGCAGCTGACAATGTCCAGAAGGTAGTGACGTGTGGCCATGGCACAGGGCAGTGGCTACAAGATGTTTTCTTCTGAAACTAACTGGAAAGTCATGGAGCATGAAAAAACCCTTTTCTAGACAATGTGAAGTGAAACAGGAAAATACACTCCAATTACTGTCCTACATAAATATCCAAAGGGAACAAAGAGCATCAGTCAGGAGGCTATTGTCTCCCTAATTATGTTCCAAATTGGAAATGGCAACTTGTTTTCTTCCTCACATAATAGTTCTCTAAATAAATTGTCTTCTCCCGCTGTCTGCTGCTCTCTTGAGGATTTGGTTATTTAGGGATAAAGAAGAACTCATGGTTGTGAAAAACATGGGTTATGAGCCAGCTCCCTGCTTGAGAGAGAAAATGGAAATGAACACTGGGGTTATGACATGTTGAAAGTCAGATACATTTTAGCAATTCATTTGTTGTGATTTGGGTGCTACAGAAGCCTTTTATGAATTTTACATATATATCTTTTGACTGTTAGAATACTGATTCAGCACACTGTAATGAGAGGGTTTGCTCCCTGAAAAATCACATACAGAATATTCGATAATGTCTCCATCTTAAAGTATTGTGCTAGCTCTTCAAAATAAGAATTTATCTGATGGGGATTTCAGAGAAAACCTTTCACTGGTATTAGTTCATCTTTATCATCTACTTATGTTTTCCTTCTATATATTTTTTATAAAAACCTGCATCTTGGCTTCAGAAGATTTGGGGAAGTCATCCTTAAAACTTGATGCTGAATTTATTTTATTTTATTTTGTTTTATTTTATTTTATTTTTTTATATTTTCTTAGTGACTTTCTGTATAAGATTTTTCTGAAGACAGTATTACTGTGGTTAAGCTTTGTCAGTGAGGTATCATCTCAATTGTAAGGCGAAACTTCAGGGGTGGATATTGCATGAATAATCTGTTCCAAGTTTACTTATTTATTTGTTAGATTGTTGGTCCTATATTCACAGAATCTGCTTTTATTCTTGAAAATGGTTATCAACTATTATTACCTTCTATCATATGGCTATGATATGAAACCTTTGTCATGGCCCAAAGTTAATTCTTTCTGAGTTCAACTGAAAGTGTTTTTAATTTCCTAAGAATGTAAACTGTTCATGTTTTTTTTTTTTTTTTGATGTATTGATACGTCCTTAGGAAGGTTTGTTTACCTAGTGTTCTAAATCTTTAAATCTTCTGTATCAGAAGCGATTGGTAGATAGTCCTTGGTAGACTTTTATCTTCATAATATCCTGTCTTTCAGTATGAATGATACCATAATGTTTTGACAAAGTGAAATTACAAAAACTAGACATATCATAAAACACAAAGAAGTAAAAGCTCGAGACACCTTTAAATGAAAGTCACAGAAGCTTCATTCTCAAGGCAAGTATCTCAGTATCATTTTCCTGAGCTAAATGCAGCACGGAATATATTATGGTAAGAAATTCAGTAATTGATCTAACATGGTACTGTCAAATAGAGGAATACAAATAATAATTATGTTATCAATTGAAAACTTCTAACTCGGATTTTTTTAACGTATTTTCCTTTTTTTAAAGAGTAGCTGACTACCACCCTTGATTGATCACAAGGACACTTGTCAGGGCTTTGTTTATGTTGAAATATGTTTCCACATGAAAGTACAGAAGCTACCTTTTTTATACTGGCAGAGAGAATTCTATGTGGTAACGACACTTTTTTCCCCTCGCCCTGCATATATACAATCTGGGAAGAAGAAGAAAAGCTGCAATCAGTTTAATACTGTGGCTCTCTGTTCAATGGTTTTACCAGTGGGGGTCTGCAGAGAGGAAATAATTTGAGAGGAATAATGTTAGTCTCCAGCAGGCTTATCATTTTTACTCCTTTAAACAGAGCCAGATTAAAATCTTTAAATCTTCAGCCAGATTATAGTGAAGGGTTCCAAGGGGGGTGGTGGATCAGCTATTGTCTTGGCACAAATAGACTCTATACCCAACACAGAAGAAGAGAGCTTATCAAATGTTAAACATGAATTAGGTTTAGAAGTTTAACGAATGTTAAACAGGAAAAAACTGTCTGATCAAGAACTTTGGAGTTATTATGAATGAGCAAAATCATATTTGTCCTTCTCCTTCCCACTTTCAGTTTTATCTTGAAATATAGCCTCTTTCCCCAATTTAGGCTTCTCTCTCTCTCTCTCTCTCTCTCTTTTCTTTCTTTTGGACTACATCTAACAAAGTACGCATTTTTCATCAAGTCTAGAGTGGAGATTTGGGTTTCTGGGCAGTCTGTGATATGTTTTAAGGTAAAATTCTCTAGTTTCAATTCATGAATCATAAAGGAGAATGGATTATTAAAGATACATGGGAAGTATGGCTATTTGCTTTGAATTTGATATATTAAAACTGTAGATGACCAGGTGGGAAGTAAGGGACCGTATTAAGAACCGTCATTTTTGCTCTAGATGGTTTTAATGTTCTTAAATAGGTCATAATATTTTTACATATAAAGGGGGATACATGAGAAACCCTTGTTGGGTAGTGGTGGGTAGAGATGAAATTCTTCTTCCAGTTGTTACTCCCCAACACATTATCTTGTTATCCAGTGAGTATGTAATGACGAATTGTAGATAAGGCATGATGTTCTCATATGAAATTTTTTATCATCTTCACATCTGGTTAAACCTTTTTGGATATTATGTCACTTTCTCCTTAAACAATAACAATACAAGACATGAGCATCATCCTTGTCTCTGTTAAGCCCTGTATAATGCGACTCATTTGCCTAACAAGTTGACTAGGACCGTGTTATGTGTTAGGAACTAGAGCTCTATCTAAATTTTAATAACGTTAGGTAAAATATTAACAGGCCTAGTAACTACTATAATGGTTATTGACAACTAATAAAGGCCTCTTGAATTTCCCTATATCCTGATCTAATTCAGGTAGGGTAATATGTATGTTTCCTTTCTTCTAGTCCATATGAATACTTAAGGCCAAATACTCATGGAGACAATTAGACAATTCAGAATCATGTTTCTACACACCTCTACACACCTCTATACACCTATAGGCCTATAAACACCGTAGTGCCTATTAATAGAAATGCACCTTGATGGTTACCATAAATAACCATTGTATTATACGTAATTGAAAAAAAAAAATCCTTATACACAACAAGTCCAGTGAATTGATGCTAGATTTAGCTTTAGTTGAGAATGTACAAATTAAAATGAATAGATAAGAGTGTTCAGTGTTCAGTTCTTTGCTAAAATATACTTTCTGGTAGTGTTTTAAATCATGAAGGCAAATTCATGGGGAACTCCTTTCTGGTTTTCCTCACAGTATATTAATGTAATAGATATGTGTACTTCTGATGAAAATGCAGAAACCTTAAGCCTTTTGCTCACTAACTCTATCAGTTGCTGAGCTATTTAGAAGTCACAGGCCTTGACTGTACTGGAGACTCTCAAAAGTTCTATTCAGATGTACTTCGGACTAAGAATGTTTTGGTTGATGGATCTGCTGTTTGTGTTCACAAAATGGTTATCTGTGCTAAGTTTTATGATAGTAACCAGTGGTAGTAAATCCCCATCAGCTGATAAGCTTTTTTTATTTTTGTTTTTGACAGGGTAGTTTTGATTTTTAGTTTTGTATAAAATGAACTTTTCTCCAGATATGTTTCTTAATATAATTGGGTAAGTGTATGTACAGCTCTGCATGTGTTGTGTTTGTATGTAAAAGAGAGGCAGATATGAAAAGTGTTACACTCTCAAGAATGAGTTTAAGGTTATTATCAAATTTATCCCATGTGCAGAACATGAAGAAACACGGGTCAAAACAGACTGCTGCTTATATAATGTCCTATGGGCTATGGATTAGCTTCTAACACAGTTGAAGAACTGAAACAAAGTTTTTTTACTTGATGCTATCTGGGTAGATCTTCATATTTTTATGGATGTATCCATTAGCTTCAGATTCACGTTTTATTTCAGAAGAGAACATTGCAAGTTGATCTTGCTTTGTTTAGTGAAGTCAGTTAGATTTGAAAGGAGTTTTTGTTGAACATAGTCTGTAGTTGACCTAGAAAATACATTCCAGCTTTCAAATAAGTTATAAATTAACCAATATTTGAATGATTCCTGTGAGTTTGAGTTTTTATAAACTATACTGGGAAATGATATATAGTGTCTGAAGCATGTTCTACATCACTTGTGATATAAAACTAATAAAATGGAAAGTTACTTTGAGAAGAAAATGAGTTCCACATTAGATAATTGGCTCTTTTTATATAAAATTATTCAATAACTGAATGACAATTGGATTCAGATTTTATGATGCTGAAATAATATCTCTTTATATAAAAATATTTATATTTACAGAAGTGTATTTTTTACTATGTAAGTGGAATATTTACATGGCAGCAAGAAACATAAACTTATCTGAGGACTTTTTTAAAGTATATTTTATTGGGCATCTCACACATTATCAATTTTAATTTTTACTGTCACTTTTCTTTCTGGTTTTATGAAAAAAAAATTTTTTTCTCCAATACTAACTTTATCCCAAAATGTTAACAGGTTCGAGGAACACAGAAATTTTGAAATGTTTGGGCAAATGTAACATTATTTCAGAAAATGGGGCATTCCTTGATAATGGATTAATTGTGTACCTCTCTAAAACAATTGTTTTAAGTTGAATTCTTAATTATATGAATTCTACACATACTGTATATATCTATATTATGCTGAAATTTGTATTCAGTGAATTTTTGGATAGTTAGTTGTCAATAAATTTGCTTGGAAAATAGGTTGCACTAAAATTATAGTGGAATCTGTTCATCGTCCAGGTTATAACTATGAGAAGCTCCCCTTCCCTTTCTTTTTAACTTTCTTTTCATTGCCTAGAGTTGATTAAATTGTACTGAACAACTCTCTTTAAGAGTAATCAACAAAATATTGACTCAACTAATCTCCACAGGAAGTACTTTAACTTCTGTACCTACTCAGGCCAGTTTCTTCCTTCCACCTCAGTCTGGTTCCACTAGTAGCCGATGACAGCTTTCTGACCATCCTATTAATTCCTTCTCTCTTGTTAGCTGAAGTCTGTTTTTCCTGGCCAACCTCCTTGTTTTTCATTTCAGTCCTCTTCTCAACTCTCCTTTGATCTCTGTTAATTATTACTCTTTATTTCCCTTAAATCTTGCCTCTCCTCCAGAATTGACCTTGGTTTATTTTGTCCTACTTCACTGCTTCGGCCTGGAATATGAATGTATAAGGCAGTATTTTTTGCCTCATTATCTTTCATCATAAATCTACTTATCAGTCAATAACATTTTCCAGTTATGTAGCCCTGGGTATGAAGAACTTTCACTGTCTTTCCCAACGCTATGAGTATCAGTATCCACAAATACCCTGTGGGCACTAGAGTAATCCTAATAATGGTAATAATAAACAGCTAATATATGTTTAGTGCTCACTTGTACCAAGTCTAAACCAGGTAATTTATACAGATTTGCTCATATGATTCCCCCTTCCAACCACATCATGAAATAGCTGCTGCAATTACCTCCAATTTATAACCTAGGAAATTAAGATTTACCATAATCACCCAGCTAGGAATTGGCACAGTCAATGTTTTAACCAAGATTATTGGTTTCCACAAGCTAGGTACCTATAGATGGGACCTGTGCTCTACAGAGGCAGGGTATCTATTGCAGAGAGCAATATTAAGATCGCTCAACTCTCTTATTGTTTTTAGGGACCCTCACTACATGACCACCTCCAAATTCACACTTCATTAAACAAATAATTATTGATCACCTGCTATGTCTCAGGTGCTCTTCTTGATATTGAAGAGTACAGTGAGTAAAATTGACAAAATCATGGATATCATGTTCTTTGCATTCCCATGGGAGAGGCAGATGATAAAAATATGTTATATACAATGGGAGTAAGTTCTATTAAAAAATAAGACAAGGTAAAGGCAAAGAATGTTCAGGGAATAGCAGTCTTCCTATTTGCCCTTTTTAGATAAGGTGACATTTGAATAGAGACAAAAATGAAGTGAGGAGATAAGCCAGAAAAATATCTAGGGAGAGAGAATGCCAGGGGGAAAAAGTAATAGATGCAGAGATCCTGACTTTGATACACACTGCTTTGTGTTTGTAAGGATAAATAAGCAAGGAGGACCTCCAGGATAGGTTAAAATGAGCAAGAGCGGGCAGGAAGAGAAGCTAGAGAAGGTTAGGGGACATAGGTCATAGCCAGTTCTTCAGAATTTATTTGGGGTCTCAGGAAACTTATGAATAGATTTGTTGAATAGATTTGTTGAGTTATCTGGCTGTTGTGGGGAGAGTCTATAATAGGAAGTTATAAAATCCAAGTTAAAGATGCAGGTGGCTTAGAATAAAGTGGTGCTGGAGTTGCTATATATATATATATATATATATATACATATGCTTTATATACACAGAGGTACTTTATACACAGGTGTATATACATGCATTTATGTACATATACACTTTTCTTTGAAATGTAAAATATATATAGAAGAGCACATGCATCATAGGTGTACAGCTGGATGAATTTGTTACTGGACAAACTAGTATAACCAGTTCTCAGATAAAGAAACAGAATATTAGAATCCTGGAAGCCCCTTCATGCGCCACTCTAGTACTATGCCATTCTTACCAAGAATAAGCACTGTTCTGACTTCTAAAATAAGGGTTGGCAAACTTTTATGCAGAAGATCATAGTGAATATTTCAGTCTATAAGGGCCACATGTAGTTTTTTATACATATTATTTTCTCCAATTATTTTCATAGCAAAAACATATAATTCTGCATTAGAAAATTAATATGTCATTGAAATTTTGAGAGCCTTGCCCTTCAGTCTTCTACTTTCCAGAAAATATAAATTTGAGTCCATGAGTTTTTGTTTCTAATTTGCAGGCCCTCATATGCGGCTTTTTTTTTTTTTTTTTTTTTTACCTAAAGACTGGATTCTTTCCAAAAGAAATGTTTTCTGTCCTCCTCACCCCTCCCCCAACATAATGTGATGCTGTAACTCAGTTTTGTCAGTTTTGAATTGTCCTACCTATCAAAGTAATGAATGATCAAATATTTTGTAATCCAAATGCTATTCAAATTTTGCTCTCATTGTGGGGGAGCAAAGCAGTAGTTTTACTGAGTTTACATTGCTCAGATATCACAGCAGTCACTTGGAGAACCAGATGTATCTAATATGCCAGGGGCCATCCAATTCCAGGACAGTATTGAATCCAGAAATATACTTTACTCAGAACCAATATTTTAAAAGAAAAGGAGGGCCTGGCTACCAGGACTCATTTGGATACTTAGAGGGATCCTACAAAAATGGCAACACCCTTTAGGGAGACTAGTAACCATACCTATATGATACATTTGCTGTTCTTTCTCTCTTTCTCTTTCTCTTTTCACCTGGTAAATAATCTGAGTTCCAAGAATTTATGAGAACAATAACATTCTTGTCAGGTGTCTTTGTGACCACCCTCAGGTCCAGTGATTGATTGATTGCTTTTTAAAAAAATCTTATTTATTTATTCATGATAGACACACAGAGAGAGAGAGAGAGAGAGAGAGAGAGAGAGGCAGAGACACAGGCAGAGGGAGAAGTAGGCTCCATGCAGGGAGCCCTACATGGGACTTGATCCCAGGTCTCCAGGGTCAGGCCCTGGGCTGAAGGTGGCACTAAACCACTGAGCCACCAGGGCTGCCCTGATTGATTGATTGTTAATGTAAGCTCTACAACCAACATGGAGCTTGAACTTAGGATCCTGAGATTGAGAGTAACATGCTCTACCAACTGAGCCAGCCAGGTACCCTGTGGTTTCTAGAAGAGCTCATGGAACTCAGAAGATCCATTATACTCCTGGTTATGGTTTATTACAGTGAAAGGATACAGATTAAAATCAGCAAAAATGAGAGGCACATAAAGCAGAGTCCAAGGTAGATTAGGTGCAGGCCTCTAGTTGGCTTTTCCTAGTTGAGTCTGACAACACCACCTAATTCCTCCAGCCACAGTATATGACAACACTTATGAGTGTTGTCAACCAGGGAAGCTCAACCAGGGAAGACTTGGTGTCTAGGATTTTACTAGGGATTGGTTATGTAGGCATGGGGTGGCCATGTGGTTGACCTTAGTCTCCAGCCCCTCCAAAGGTCCAGACAGTACCATGTGACTCAAGACCACCATAAATTATATTGTGAGCATAAACTATCTAGCATGCCTCAAGGGCCAAGATAAATGAAGATACTCTTTTGAGGCAGAAAATTCCAAAGACTAGGTTATCGCCCATGAGCCAGTCAAGGATCAAACTTTTATTTGGAATGTGCAGGTTTGAATATCCTAGGCCTGCTGGGTCAATCTAAACTTCAAACAAATTATCTGTCTGTATATTTCCCAAGAAAAGTAGCTCAAATCTGAAACTATAATTTTACCTCCTATATGAAAGTGCTGTTTTTCTCCTTCAGGGTGAAATTCACTTATATTTTGTCTACCTTTACCAAGTTATATAGCACACTTTATGTTATCAAATGTTCTGTTTTTGTAACATTGAAGACTAGAAAGCTGTATCAGTCATTTTGCTAGGCAGCACACAACCACAAACTCTCCATGGCAGACAGATAACACTGAACATTTATTTCTCTCTCATAAACATGTGAATTGGCTGTAATTATTGTGTGTCTGTGAATCAGGGCAGCTCTGCTTCTTGTGTGTCATTTAAAGTACCTAACTGGAGGGGAAGCAGCTAGCTGGACTTTGTTCTTCTGATGGCTGTGACAGAAACACAAGAGGACAAGCATAAGTGCCTAACCATATTTCAAGCCTCTTCTTAGATCACATCTGCTAATCATTGGCCAAAGTAAGTCACATGGGCAATACCAAAGTCTAGGGCTAGGGAGTATATGTCACATCATGAAGCCGTGAAAAAGGAATGGATGACTAATACTACTACCGGGAGAGAACTGGGACTATATTTAATTTACATAGAAGCTATGGTAGCATATAAGAATTCAGAATGGCTTTCAAACCCTGGCTTAGTGACTTGTTACTGAGCACCATCATTCCTTGGTTTTCTCATCTGTAAAAAGGAAACCAAAATAATTTCTTAGGGTTTTGTTGTGAGGACTAAAGGTAACAACAGGGAAATGCCAAGTACAGTAGCCAGATAGTAAATATACAACAAATGGTAAGATTTATTACAATATTGGTGAAGACCCATTGTTTCCTCTTTAGAAACAGCTATAAGGGTAATAACAGCTTAGAGTGTTTGTTGTATATATGGTGTTATCCTAAGTACTTATATATCAGGCACTCTTTTTGTTAGCATTTTCTGGGCAGACAAGGAGCTGATAAAACTTAAGAAATATGCCTAAAGTTAGTTTGCATTTTGATTCAAACAACTTCAAACCAGTGACTTAAAACAATAATTGTTTATTTAAATCCTGATATTATGAGCCAAATATTAGGATATTTAATATTAGTTAAATGGCTTATCTGGATGTATCTAGATTCAGCTGTGTGTCTAGTCAGCTCTCTGGTTGGCTGGAACTACCTAGTCAAGAATGGACTTGGCTGTAATGGCTCATCGTTCTTCCATGCAGGCTTTCATCCTCCAGCATGAGAGTCTGGGGTACTTACCCCACAAGAACAAGTGGGAAGCTAAGCTGCTTGAGGCCTAGGCTTTAATTGGTGCATCATCCATTTACTTCATTCCATTGACCAAAGCAAGTCATAACACCCACCCAGACTCAGAATAATGGAAAATAGAATGCATCTTTTTTTTTTTTTTCTGAATGCATCTTTTAAAGAGAGAAGCTGTATAATAAAGAATGTAGATACAAGGAAGATGAAGGATTATGACCAACTCTGGAATCTACCACAGTCTGCCTTCTGGTTACAATTCTTCCCCATGGAAAATATTCTCTTCTTTATTCAAAGATCCCTAAAAGTCACGTGATGAACTATGTTATCAGGTTTGAAATCTAGAATATAATTAGGGTAAGTCCAAATGAAACTCATCAAATATGGACTCCCTTGATTCTGAGACTTACAAAATGGAAAGTTGCCTATTCCATAAATGTCCAGTATACAGTGTTGACACAGAAATAGAATAATTCCAATAAATACTACCATTCTAAAAGAAAAAAAAAATCAGAGGTACATAGTAATCACTGGTCCATAGCAATTTTAAAATCCAGGTGGGATCCTGGAGTAGAGTAGTAGTCAGTATTCTTTGATTAAGGTGAGGTTTTACTCTTTGTAAGTGGTTTCCCAGTTTGTTCTTCATGACTCTTGGCTCTACCCTTTGGGCTGTTGACTTCCCTCTAGGACATCCTTTCTTTGTCATTGTTCTTCCTTAGCCCTTTAACATATTGTGTCAGCCAGCCCTAGAAAGTTGGGAGCTCAGAGGCCTTTTTGTTTCATCTTTAGAAAGAGCAATAGGGATAATAATAGCTTATAGTTGTATGTGTATAGAATCATCCTCTTTCAATCCAGGTCGAGGTTATTTTTACATATAAAATTTCTTCTAAATTACAGTAGACTATGAGTTTAATTTGCCCACTCCATTTATTAAAAAGACGTACCGATGATTGTTTCCAAGACATGCCTCTCTATAGATAGAATTAACTGTCACTTTGAGACTGGGCTTCTGTGAGACCATCTTCTTAAAAATCTGAGGAGCAATTTTGCCTATTTGAGAGTCTGTTTGACAACATATTAATTCTTTCTTATTTCTTAAGAAACGGTTTTGGAGTTCTACTCTTGAATGGATCTTTTTCTTCCATCCTTGTTTTACGTTGAGCATTTTTACTGACTGGGAAGGCTGAAGATAAGAAACAATTTTACTTTACATCCCAGAAAATTATGTCCCCTCTGTATTCCCTCAAAATTCTCCCTGCAAACTGGCCAGTTCTTTATTTAGCCCATTTCCTTCTTCCTGTACCTATATGTAGCTAGGACCAACCAGCTGACATTTCTACATTTTGTGGTGATTTCTAGAGCCAAAATCCAAAGTTAATTATATACATTTGTCATATTTCATGTTCCTATAGATAACACTTTTGTCTATTATTTTATTCTAAGAAACACAGATTGCCATTTTTTCTAACCTCCAATAACAATTTGCTTTATTTCCCCCAGCATTTGTTAAGAGTTTGTTTGCCATTTTTTCAGCCTCTACTTGGTACTTACTGCCAATGCCACTTATTTTAGATTTTTGTCATGGCAGCACCTCAATTCTAGGAACCAATTATTTCTGCATCAGTTAGTCTTCGCTGTTTAAAAAAAAAAATCACAGAATTTAGTGGCTTAAAACAATGGTCTTTTTTTCTTCTTCTTCTTCTTCTTTAGTTTTTTTACCTCATAATCCTGCTGGTCATTAAATTGGGCTGGACTTAGTTGAACCTGTGTCTGTGGTCAGCTGCTAGGTCAGCTGGGGGCTACTTAGTATAGAATGGCTGAGGCTACTCATCTTGGTCCATGTGTTCTCTCATCATCCAGCAGCATAGCCTGGGCTTGTTCTCATGGTGACTGCTCAGAGCTCCAAGAAATTGAACAGAGGCAAGCAAAGCCTTTGAGACCTCAAATTTCAACCAGTACACTTTCACTTCTGCTGTCTTATGTTGACCAAAAGAAGCTATAGGGCCAGCCAAGATTTAGGAGAAGGGAAAACAGACTCAGCTCTTGATGTAAAGCAATGAAAAGTAACATTAAGGACACTGATAGAACAAAGAAGGATTTTAGGCTCTTTTTGCCACATACATACTATACTGTATCTCACTATCAGTAAATCTTGTTACAATTACTGTTTCTCAAGAAACACAATAAAGTAATTATTATTCCTTCCAGAAAGGATGACTGTGACCTTGCCAAAACTTCTCTGCTTCCTTGGGGATTTACCCTGACTTTCTAACCATACAGTTCATCCCTGCACATGTTAGCATCCTCCTCCTGATCCTCCTCAATAGTATTCTTCTTTTAGCAGGCAGCTTTCAATCTGACTCTTGCCTACCTGCCCATTTCCAGCTCTGCACAACTCTACCTGGTTGGATCCAGACCTGTGGACTTGGTTCTAGAATGCTTTATCCACCTGTGGTTATCATTACCACCAGTCACCTGTTGCTGGATGGGATGCCCACCTACTTTACCTCTGCAAGTCCTGTCTCAGTGGAGAACACAGTCTCAAGACCTCTTTTCTCATCATATATTTCCTTCTGATAAGCTCAGTGACTGGGGTTTTCCCACGAATGACAAGCTATTTAAAAAGAAAATGTGTAAAATGTATGATTTAAAAGAAATTTATAATCTGAAGGGAAAAGCAAGTCTAACTTTGATGATTGAGGTCTTTGTATTTTGTCAAGGTGACTATCCTACCTCAAAATTTCCTTCATTTAGCATTTTTGCTTAAAGATACATGGGTGGGATTAAATCAATATGAGGTGACAGGACTTGAAAAAAAAGTAGAAATTGCTCTTCATATGTATTTTGTATAACAAACAATTTATGTACAATATGGTTAACTAACAATTCATTTTTAATAATAATTTTACTTAACTGGTGGTAAATATTTTCTGCACTCCACAAAAGAGAGTCATGTTGATTTCTTGTAGTGGTAGAAGTTTTTGCAAGAATGGTTATCTATGAGCTACACAGTGATCCCAGTGGTATAACCATTTATATATAAACATATTGTGAGAGTTTCTTGCAGTCCTTTGGAGAAGCACTCTGAGCTGAGTGATTCACCCTGTATTTTAGCTCTCTAAGAGAATTCAGTAGGATTGATTTGGTACTCATGATACTGAGTCCCTCTAACTGGGCAGAGTTTATGAGCACTATCTCAGAAGGGACCTACATTCATATATGCTAATTTATCCATACAATTTTTTAGGCATTTAAAAAATAGCAATAGCAATTGTTTATATATAAATTTGACAGTAGTCTTGAGTATAGCCTTCTGTGGCTAGGGTAGCATCCAGTTTCATACCACATATATATATGCCATGGAAACAGTAATTAAAATAGAAAAAAATTATTGGAGATGGCTTTCTTCAAAAACTAACCATGCAGAGAAGAGAAATAGAGCCCCTGTGCCCACTTCAGTGGTGTTAACTCCATGAGTTTCAGTTAGAAGAGAGAGTTTATGGGATAGAAATGAACGTAAGTTATATAAAATAAGCTGAGGACCCTATTTTTCCTCCTATAGTGAAAATAAAACTTTTTAAAGAAATTTTACATGAAAGATATAGTTGTAGGCACTCATTGTTTATTGAATGGTCAATAACTCCCCCCTCCAAGAATGTATGATAATTGACCTTATTTTAATGCTTGTGAGAACTGCATTTTTGTGCAGTGATGAAAATAGGAGGATGGAACAGGGTTATAACCCACTTGTTAGCAGTTAGGCTGTCTCTGAGCTGAGGCCATTCTATACTGTAACATTCCTATAAAAATGGTCTGAGCTCTCCCATCATGTATACCGAAATCCTTAAATCTTTACAGCATCTCCCATGATTTTTGAGGAGCTTTTTTGATAATGTTGTAAGTGGTGGTAGGAGAAAAGTTTTCGATAGTTTTTATGAAAAGTAGAAAAGAAAGTTGACTGAGGAAAGCCGAAAGTTTTCATGCATGTGTGAAAGTCCCTATAGCATTTATACATACTTGGATTGGTCAGTTATCTCCTAGCTTCACTTCTATCAGCTACTGAAGAAATATATGTCACAAATTCACTCAACTTTAATGTTTGGAAGGGGCACCTGGATGGCTCAGTGAGTAGAATGTGTACGTCTTAATCTCTGGTCATGAGTTCAAGCCCCACATTGGGTGTGGAGCCTACTTAAAAAAAATAAAATAAAATAATGGTTTCAAATTATTATTATTTTTGAGGTTCCTTGGCTTTCAATAGGAAGTTCTATGTGAAGAAATCTCTAGGATTGCTAACCCAATGCCATTTTAACAGAAGCCTCCAGGTAACTTTGGAAGCAACTGTTTGTTTCAAGAAAGAACACAAAAGTTGAAGCCTAAATACTGTTGTAAATTATTGTAAATTGTTGTAAATTAATGTGAGGTTTTAGTTACTTTACTACTTTGACACTCAATTCTTCAGTCATTAGTACGTTTGTTTCTGGTTCTTTTGTGTTTTTATGGATAGTTCTTGTACAAAGGAGATATGGAATGTACTTGAGAATAACAAAGAAAGTTTACCATTGAAGGTACAAAATAGCAAAGGCCACACATCCATTGAAATGGAGGGTAAAATCATAGTGTACCCAAGAACTATTTAAAACTCTATTCTGTGTTTATTTGGGAATAATTACTTAATCTCTGATTTTTTTCATAAAGCATAAAACAATTTTGAGATGATTCTGAATTTAAGCTTTAAACATGCAAATTAAAAGCACAAGAATCCTGTGTAGTTCACACACATACATGCACAGTATAGGTGATGAAGAGTATTCCTCCTCCGTTACATTAAATAACTTCACTAAGAATTTTATTGTAAAGGGAACAAATATAGATATGCAAACTGGACTTTTCTTTAAATTTAAAAGAGGTCGAATTTCTGATTGATTCATGGAACTAAAGTATACCATTACAAAGGCAAGAAATTATTAAATAATGTTTTTGAGAATTGGTAGTGTAATAGGAACATATTATATTTTTCTTAAAGTCCCCAATGGGATACTTAGCAAGTCAGTATTTATTTTGGAAGAGTGGTAAGACAATCAATTACACATTGGGAAAACAGATATGTTTAGGTATAGGTATATAAGTTATAGAAATTGCTAATACCCCCACTTCAATTTGAGCTCTACTGGAAAGTTGATGCTTAGAAAACACAAAAGAAAAACAATTACTATAGCAATTATTTTCAATATCTATGATATTACATGGTTATATTTTTGAAACCAAAATTGTTTGTGGATAACTTTCTAATTTTTGTAGCAAAAGCTAGATATGATCCTAAATTAGGTTGCATATGATTTACAAGTATATCCTCATTCATCTGTGTTCTCTGGTCTTTTATTGATATTCAGTAAAACATAGGATTTTGAAACTTAACACTAAAGAACAGTTCAGCCCTAAAATGAAAGGTACTTTAACATGAACTTCTTTCATCTCATGAAATATTTGTTTCATGCATATTACTACATGGCTTCTGTCCTTGAGTCTCCAATATGAATTTTAACAAAATTTAAACATTTCTTTTGCATACCATGGAATCTGAGGAGTAGAATAAGATTATGGCATGAGCAGAGACTTCTAAAGTAGGCCTTCCCTTACCAACTCAGCCCAGCTGCTGATTGACGTTCTCTTAAACAGACCTCAAGGCAGTATCTGGTCAAAATCCTTATTTGGAAGTAATTCATCTAATAAATAAATGTTTATTCTTACCTTTCAACTATAATGGAAGTCTGCTATCAAGTTTTACAAAGTTTGACCAGAATGCTTAAAGTGTCCAATAGAATTTGTTTAAAGGTGTTGCCAAAGATGCAAAGATGTGGGCACATACCACAGACAGTATCATGAACAGGAAAAATATGTCTACTTCTTTCTGGAGGTATGAAGGTGACTGTCCAGTATCCATGGAGTTCATAAACAAGCTCGGGAGAAAAACAACAACAACACAGAGATTTTGAGATTCCTTAAAGGATGAAGCAATATGCTTCTGTCCAAGAAGAATCAACTGCTGTTAGGATTTGTTCTGGACTCAGGTCTTCTCCAAGCAGATCTGGAATGGGGGCAATATGAATGGAAGCAATTCAGTTCAGATGGGAAAACAATGAAGCACTTTAGAGAATCTGTCTCTCAGTTGCCCTGATATATACGTGGTACATCATCTTTGGGTTTTACAAGGTTCTGTCTAGGAAGCACGTCATAAATACGCTTGGAAGGATTGGTACATGCTGTCCCACATACTCAGAAATGGAATCCAGACTCTAATTCCATTGACCATCATGGCATTCCAGTAAAATTTTATAGCTCATTTTGATGTACCTACATAGACTTAAGTGACAAGTATTTGTCTCAATTTTATGATATGCACTAAATATCAAGTTAAAAAGGATATCAACCTTGTAAATGCCTTTTGTAGCTTACTGAGAGACCTATTTCTTTTCTTTTTTAAAACTTTTTATTTATTTATTTGAGAGAGAGAGAAAAATAATGGCAGAGAGTACAAACAGGGAGGAAGGAAGAAGCAGGCTCCCACTGAGCAGGGAGCCCGACTCAGGGCTCGAACCCAGGACCCTGGAATCATGACCAGAACTGAAGGCAGATGCTTACCTGACTGAGCTGCCCAGGTGCTTGAGAGACCTACTTTCTTATGTAATCACAGAGAAGGAAACCTTTTATAATTTCACTAATTATAACTAATCTATCCTTTTCAGAAAATGCCTTTGTCAGATATACCTTAATATACCTGGTCCTTTCCCCCCTAATTCCTAGAACAGGTTACAGATTATAATTTGATTCTTCTTGAAAAAGAATCGGATTATATTATAATATATAAAATATATAATGTATATATTAGTTATATACATAATTTTTACATATTAGTCATTTCTTATAAAGCACAAATCCATTGTAATATTTACTGATATTTTGACAATCTTATTTGTGAAAAGAAACAATCCCAAACTCGTAGGGACTTAAAACTGGGAAGATTATTTCTTGATCAGAACAGTGGGGAAAAAATTCCCCTTTGTGTTGTCGTCACTAAAGGAAAAAGGTGATGGAGCAGCCACTATTCGAACACTGTCTTTTACTCTAGTGGGAGGAGGACAGGCTACAATGAAATATGTAACACATTGTTTCTGCTAACATTTTATTGACCAAAGTGAATCATATAGCCCTGCCTAATTGTAGTGAGGGAGGAAAGTGTAATCCAATAAGAACCACGGTTTTGGTAAAATCCCTTAATGGCTATCTCAAGGACAACTTGTCAGGATCACTCAAAATAAGCATAGCTCTGACTTAGCAATTCCATCTCTAGGAATTTATACTATGACACAAGCATGTCCGCGTCTAGGCTATTTGTAATAGCAAAAAGTAAAATCCTTAGGAAAGGTTTCTGGTTAAATAAATTCATGTTAAACTCATTCAATGGGATACCTCATAGCCTTTTGAAAAATGAGCAGGATGTATTTGAATTAACATGGAAATATATTTTAAGAGAATAGTGTTAATAAAGTGTATGTATGTGTGGTGGTGGTGGTGGTGTTTATGTGGGTGTCTGTATGTGTGAGCTCATGCATGCAAAATCACTTAGAACAGTTCTTGACAAAAATAATAATAGTAGCTAACACATATGCAATTTATTAAATATAAGATAATCTTCTATATGTTATATATCTCTTAAGTCATTTGATGAAATAATCTTTTGAAGTGATATTATTCACAATTTTCAAATGAGGAAACTTACAGAGTATCTGCCTGAACAATTTCTAGAATGATATTTGATTTTTTTGTTTTTTTAAAGATTTTATTTATTTATTCATGAAAGACATAGAGAAAGGCAGAGACAGGCAGAGGGAGATGCAGGCTCTTCACAGGCAGCCTGATGTGGGACTCGATCCCCTAGGGTAGGTGCTCAACTGCTGAACTACTCAAAGTCCCTAAAAGGATATTTGAGAAATTGTAATGAGTATCTTTGGGGAGTGGTTTGAAGAGATATAATGTTTGTTTTTTAAATTCATTGCATTGCTTTATGTTGCTCTTAGAATTTTTTATCATGGTACACATGTTACTTTCTTTTCTTAATTTTTTTTTAATTTTTATTTTTTCACATGTTACTTTCACGGTAAAACTCTAGTAATCTGAATAGATGGCATGACAATGAACCACAAGGAGCTGACTCATTCCTGCTAGAAACTATGCATACCTCTGCACCCTGAAGAAATGTTTTCCATGTAGGGAAAATACTTAAGATTGAAACTCTCAATTCCAGTTCTTCCCTTTGTCATAGTTAAGCAAAGACTGAGCTAGCTGGTCTTTCTTGATACCATGTTATGTATTTGCATGTGATGATCTCTGATAGGTTTAATTATTGTCCCGTGTATTTTCTACTCTTTCTGGATTCTGCATTCCTATACTGATGCCATCGGGCTTGGTTAAGTGACCGGCTTTGGAAGTGGTGTGTGCGGCCTTGAAGCAGAGTTCTGAAAAGAGGGAAGGTGTCCTCTTGGTCTTTTCTCTCTGCAGTGGGAAGGGTAAAATCCAGACAGGGGCTGCTTTTGGATCTTGGGGTGAAGAGAACATGAAAAACAGCTGTAGAACATATAATATGAGTGAAGCATTAGAAATAAACTTTGTTGGGGGCGCCTGGATGGCTCAATGGGTTAAGCGTCCAACTCTTGATTTTGGCTTAGGCCATGATCTCAGGGTTGTGAGACCAAGCCCTGCGTGTTGGGCTTCATGTTCTGGAAGAGTCTGTTTAAGATTCTCTCTCTTTCTCTCTGTCTCTCTCTCTCTCCCTCCCTCCCCCTACCCTCCCCCACCACTACTCCTGCTCTTTCTCTTTCTCTCTAAATAGAAAGAAAGAATAAATAAACTTTGTTGTGTTAAGCCATTGAGACTGAATCATTTGCTACCATGACATAAACCAGTAAAAGTTAATACACTAGCCTCAGAAAAATTATTAAGAAAGCGAAATTGGAGAAAATACACTTTCTAACAATCCCCTGGGGTGCGGGAATTCTGGGACGTGTTAGCCTTTTGCACTTTCCGTTATTTTTGTATTACAGTATTAGATTTTGGAACTGCTTTATGTGAAGTTCTCTATGGCTTGTTCTCTTGGAAGAAGGAAAATGTGTATTGTTCCATTGCTTTCATCTTGGCAGGCTAGGAGTGGAAGACTTTTTACACAATTTCAATTTGATCTTTATTTGTGAAAGACTCCCTTGTTCTACATGTCCTGTCAGTTGAAGAAGTACCAATATTACAGAGAGTATAAATAGTTAAGTTGTATTTCCTTTCCAACAACTCATTTCTCTAAAGTTTCTCACTTAATTGCAAAATGCTGGACTCATTTTAATTTTCAGGTTTTTTATTATCTACACTAAAACGTGATAAAATTATAAAACTTTTCCTCTAGGTGTTCTGGGTATTTCATTTGTCATGAAATGTCCAAGTCTGTAATTTGGTCTTGATGCTTAAGAGTGTCCTGCGTAATTGCCAAGTAACATAAAAATATATATATTCTGAAGAGTTTTAAAGATACGGTCCTACTTATATTCATGTAAAGAATAAAAAAGTTTGATTTTTTTTATAATGAAGCTAAATTGATTGTTTCTATCTTACCAAAATAAAGAGAAAATAGCATATTTTTATATCCGTTCCAAGGGTCCAAATGTCATCAGTTTTTTAGCTAAGGAAGAGTACACTGATTCTTTCTGTGCGTTCATTTCTGTAAGTTACACTGCCCAGTTGGAGCGCTGTTAGAAACCTCCCTAGGATACATGGTATTTGCAGGTTTGCCTTGGGTCACCAAGGCAAACACAAGCAGCATTTCAGGACTGTTGTCCAAGATGAATGAGGCAACTCTGCCCCAGTATTAAACAATATCAAAAATATCTAGAGAAAAGACCATTCTTTGCAATCAGCAGTTAAGCTATCCATCTTCTACTGCACAACAGGTGAAAGGGCTGGCCCTCTCTGTTCCATATTATGCACAGGATCGAAGCCCTTGTGTGACATTCATTTATCCTAATCCTTTTTTTGGAATTTCCAAATGTGGTCTCAGAAGGAGGACTGATAGAGAATACCATGTGACTTATGCTGTGCTCTGCAAGGTCTAGAAAGCATTCTCATCAACCTGCATTGGAGGAACTTAGGAGACTCAAGGTAACCCCACCTCCCCTCTTTTGCTCTCCAAAGCCACAAGGATAGACAAAATAACTTTTTAGACAAGCTAGAGAAACATAAGTGCTTCCCAAAGATGATAGGGAATTATAAAGCTAGTAAGAATGGTCTTTTTTTTTTTTAATGATTTATGCCCATAACCTCAATTTTATTTTAAACTGTATATATTTTAGTTCCTACCAAAAATATTCCGTAGAGGGAAAATAAGTCCTCTGGTAGTTAACATACAAAATGAATTATTCTATCAGCATTTGAGAAGTGTTTTTCAAGAATATGGATATAAGCGAACAGAAGAGTTCCCAACATGAAAATATATGCTGATTTAACATATTTTTAATCCCAATGACTAGGATATTATTTGTCTTAAGGAATGGGACATTCGATTATGAATCAGGTTTGTTATTGGTAAATATGATTCTGAATGTGGTACTCCTGGATGGCTTTTTTTGTATAAGCAGATTTTTATCTTAAGAATCGATATTCTTTTATTTTTTTTTTTTTTTTTTTTTTTTTTTTTTTTTTTTAAGAATCGATATTCTTTTAAAATCATAGAGCACATTTGCATGAGGTTTGGTCAATTACTAATAATCGTGATTGCATTTACTGGCAACATGTTTAATGCTAGACGGATTGAGGGATGGCATTCAAATCTGAGTCTTAAGGGGAAATCTGACAAGGGATGTAGTCGCTGGGAAAGAGAGGAGGAGGAATCTTTTATTCTGGGATGAATTTTCCTGTATAAAGGCAGAAAGAAGAGATGGTAATATAAGGAGTACTAATAAAATATTCAATTGAATTGTGACATTTTATTGAGTATTTTGAAGCACGTTGCCAGCAGGCTGTCTGCTGGGCCCCTGATAATATCCGACCCTGCTATTCATGCCCTTGTGTAATTAATCACCTTTTTTCGGATGTATGAGGGCCCAGTGACTTGCTTCTAACCAGCAGAATGGGGCCCAGGTAATGGGAATCTCACTCCTGTGATTAACCTATAAGACACTTTCCATCTGAAAGCTCTGGCCTATCATCAATAGCTTGATAATTTATGGAGAGATTCTTTCCCTTCCTGGGTTTATAAAGCAACTTTCCCCTGTCAGGAGGTCCACGTGGCAAGGAAACGAGGCTTCTGGAACAGAGAAAGTGAGTTTTGCTAGGAGCTGAGGCATTTGGCCCAAGAGCGCTTGAGGAACTGAAACTCTGCCAACCTCTTGTAAGTGATTTTAGAAATGCATACTCCTCTAATTGAGCCTTCAGATGAACGCCCAGCCCTGCCTGTGGCTCTGATTGTACCTTTGGGGAGACTGAGAAGCAGAGGACCCAGTGAAGTTGTGCCCCAATTCCTGACCCATAGAAACTGTAAGACCAGTGTGTTGTTTTTTTCTGCCAAGTTTGTGGTGTTGGATTATATAACAAGAGATAGCCAATGCATATTTCTTAATCATATTTTTTTGTTAATTTTGCGATTAACTTATTTTTTTTAATAAATTTATTTTTTATTGGTGTTCAATTTGCCAACATACAGAATAACACCCAGTGCTCATCCCGTCAAGTGCCCCCCTCAGTGCCCGTACCCATTCACCCCCACCTCCGACCCTCCTCCCCTTCCACCACCCCTAGTTCGTTTCCCAGAGTTAGGCGTCTTTATGTTCTGTCTCCCTTTCTTCTTGAGTATGACGTGTCTTGACATTAAAATCCATGTTGCATAATGCATGTTTAGGCCAAGCTCAGTGCAGAAGAAAAGGAATTGCTACAGAGCATTTCTCGACATTTAGTGTGTATCAGAATCACCTGGGGGGGGGGGAGCTTGTTTAAACAGCTGCCCCACCACCACCACCCTGCTCCATCCAGGTTTTTGGTTCAGCAAGTCTGGTTCCTCACAATTCACGTTTCCAAGAAGTTTCTAGGTATCATAGTTTCCTATTGCTGCTATGACAAATGACCACAAACTTGGTGGCTTAAGACAACACAGATATATTACCTTCCAGTTCTGGAGGGCAATAGTCAGAAATGGGTCTGTGTGGATTTACATCAAAATGTCCCTTTTCTGGGGACAGCTGTAAGAGAGAATGCATTTTCTTTTTCTACCTTCTAGAAGATGCCTACGTTTCTTGGCTAGTGGCCCCTTACCTTCATCTTCAAAGCCATCAGTGTAGTACCTTCAAATCTTTCAGACTGACCACTGAGTCTCCTGCCCCTCCCTCTTTCACTGATAGAGACTCTTGTAATTCCATTGGGCCCAACTGGATAATCCAGGCTGACCTTCTCATCTCAAGATCTTTAACTTAATTGTGTCTGCAGATTCTCGTTTTCCTTGTAACGTAGCATTTACACTTGTAAGAGATTAAGAGACGGGCATTTCTGTGGGTGCATTATTCAGCCCATACATAGGTGATGTGGGTAGCTGGCCCGGGGCTACACTGTGAGGATAGAAGGTTGTAAGAACTGAGCTCTTCCTCCTCTGGATTCCCTCTGCCTCCATCATGCCCCCTCTTAGCCTTGCTCTTACACAGCTTTTGTTTTCTCTGTGGACTAGAAACTTTTTGCCTCAGTATTCATCCCTGGCTCACAGAAGCTTGCAGGAGTCTCACTTGAGTGTAGGGAGAGGTTTGCTGTATTGACTGTTGAAATCCGTATTAATCGGGTAGTTCTTTCTGATTATTAGTTTTTATCTATTTTTTTTTTTTTTTATGATAGTCACAGAGAGAGAGAGAGAGAGAGGCAGAGACACAGGCGGAGGGAGAAGCAGGCTCCATGCACCAGGAGCCCGATGTGGGATTCGATCCCAGGTCTCCAGGATAGCGCCCTGGGCCAAAGGCAGGCGCCAAACCGCTGCGCCACCCAGGGATCCCTTTATCTATGTTTTTAATGTTTATGTTTTACCACAACAAAAATCTTTACTTTGGTGATCCTGTTTTCTGATTTTTTCTAAGGCAAATTCCAAATAGATTTTAAAGCTGTCTTCCCAGGATTAAATAAGAGAGTTTCAAAGATAACACAGTACTAATTAGAAATGATAATAAGCGAGAGATATTGCCTATAAACACCTTTTTTTTACATTTTCATTTTTTCATAAAATAGTTTTTCTTCTAATATGTAACTGTGTACATGAGTATGTGGGTATTGATTCTGGCACTTAAAAATGCATTCACTCTGAATAATTAAGGTACTTTCTTATTAATAATTCCCTCTAAGAGAAGCATAATTGTTGTCAATCAATTAAATGACTAAGATTGAAGATTTTTAAAAAATATGTCATCTGCCCTCATCTGTCACCTTATATAATGTGACATAATTTTAGAATTAGATACGTGTGTCTTTGTGTTACGAAACTCTCTTAAACGACAGGGATATGTCTTCAGATTTAATGTCTGTATATTTTCGCTCCTAGCATGTTCAAGGGCTATGATGGTTTAACCCCTTTGAGGGACTGTATCTTTCTCAATTACTCACACTGTCATTCAAAATGCCAAGGGATTTACCACATTTGATTAGGGAGTATTAGGGACAATAGGGTCAAAAATAAAGAAGAGTCTAGAATCTTAATACATGCCACCATCGATTACTCTTTTAGGATCAGGATGGTTATATGCAGGTGGTAGTTAAAGAACCATATTTTGTTGACTGGGCCCCTTGGTAAAATTCTGCTATCCTGGATTTCTGAATATTTGGGATTCCTATGGAGAAAACACTTTATTCCTCTCTATCCATGTAATGCTCCTATACAAATGCAACAGCAGATGTCAGGGACCTTGGTGGTCTTGCTTGCACCCCTTTACAACCACTGATAGCAGTTGCTCTCTGGAGCATAATAATAAAATTTATTCCCAAACTGCAGCCCAAATGACATCAGGAATTAGAGTTTTCAGAAAATTGATGTGTTGATATTGATATTGAATTGATATACTTTCCATTGTTTATGCCATTAATGAAGAATGTGTTGATTCTTCATTAATGGGCATAAACAATAGAAAGTATAACACCTTTTTAATTTTTTTCCAAATGAAAGATAAATTTGGTTTTGAAGGGCCTGCCTCGCTAGATGTTTTTATGTGCCCACAGACCAGCTAAAACTGGACAATACTTAAGTACGGAGGGGAAATAAAAGCAAATGGGCACCTGTGGCTATTTACTTCCTCCCATACAGATAAAGTTCAAAGGTAAGGAGAATCCCAGGATTTCGTCAACAAAACTATCATAAAATATGGTTGGAGGATTTTAAGTTTGCCCTAAGTTAGTATTAAATGGAAAATAATTTTTGGTGACTTTCTTTTAACTGAAGTTTGTATAATAAACCTTCAAGCCCAATCATTAATAATACAATATTTATCAGAGGAGAGGGGATGTGATGCATATGAAATGTTCCTTCGGATTTTTTGAACCAAATATTTTTGCTTGATTTGGCTGTTGCTTATGTGAATTCACTAACTCTCTTGTTATTTTCCAAGTACTATATGTGATTTTAGATTTTTTTCAATATTTTATATATTTCATTCATATTGAAGATTCTTAGTTTGCGAAGTTGGAGATGTCATGAGAAACAGTTGACATTTTCAATTGGTAAAGCTAATGTTTTCAGTAAATTCATGTAAAAAAAAAGTCAATTTTTCATGAAACACAAGGTTTGAGATATATTTATATATTGAAACACTAGTGAAAGAGACCAGCTAATGTACATCTATTATCTTCTCTATATAACATTAAAAGTAGATATTTTCTGAGAATTTTTTAGATTTAAAGACATTTGCTCCTCCTAAATTATTTTAGTCCATCTCCAGGGAGTTCTGTTGCCGACTTATCAGATGTGAGACAATTTACACACTATAAAAATAAGTGAAAGTAATGTGATGTGCCAGATTTCTAGTGGAGTATGAGTAATCATCCTGTTGGCATGGCAAGGAGATTCATAGAAAAACACTCTTTTGTCATTATTGCTGAAAATTAATTGTAATTGAAAATCTTTATTTATAAAAGAAGAAATATAGTAGATTTGATTCCTAACGGAAAACAAATGAAAGCTTCTTTTGCCTCTTGGCGTACTTCTAATTGAGAGATGTGTTTTCTGCCTCTACCACTCATCATTTAATAAATATTTATTAATCACTTGCTATGCTAAGATACTATGGTAGGTAATGAGGGGAACATAAGGAGTAAAAGATGCTCAAGAATATGCAGATTATAACTGATCATTGACCGAAGAGTGATGCACGTACCCTGAGTGCTGAGGAGGTTGGGGGAAAAAGAGATGATTTCCAACTAGGGTGTAAAGGGAAAGCTTAAATATTCTAGCAAAGGAGCCACAAATTGGATGTAATATATAATAGGGCAAGCACAGGCAAATGACAAGAAACTGGCACAGCCGATGTTTCTCCTACTCTTGATATGGGCATTTAGCCACATTAGGAGGCTAAAAAAATATATTGCCAATTATATTGGCCATTTTCTTGCAAAAAGTTGAAATTATCAAGAGGCCCACTTATAATATGATTTTATAGTTAATATCACTAATAATAAATCTTGCCCTAAGTATATGCATGCCTTTTAATATGAAGATATGATAAGTAAAACATTTAAACATGTTTATTTTCATCTTTATCTCAACTTTGAAAAATACACATTTTAGTGTGTGTGTTATAATATTTATATATAATAAGGTTAAAGTGGTGAGCACAAGTGCTTTGAAATGAGTAAATATGCATAACTGGGTGCATGTGCTCAAAAATATTTTTCTGGTGGATGGCATGATCAAAGCAATTTGGTTCTTTTTCTAAAGCAGAGGATATCCTTCCCCATATTAGTCAACTTTCTCTTATCATTCAGCTTGCCCAGAAAGCTTTAGCTTCTTGATTCCTTTCTGGATCAGAAGTGGACACAATTGATCATTGTCTGTCACCATTTTATGTGAAATCTGAGGCATCCTTTAAACTATGACCCCTGAAACCCTTCTCCTTGAAATGTTCATGCCTTTGGCACATCCATCTGTATTTTATGTTTTGTTTATTATTTATTCTTGCTTTTCTATACTCTTGCAAAGATTTGTTCACAGACCTACCAATTCAGTCTCTAAAAGGTTAGGGATGAGAATCCCCAAGTCTCTGTAGCTCTGGGGGGCAGTTATAGTTAATCATGAGAATTCACAAAACGTGTATATTCTAATACAGATGGAGCTCTGCAGTGGTTTGTTTCTTGCTTCCTCTTGTACAAAGATGTGACTTTTGAATAGAAGGGATAATTATAAGGGGCGGGGACCGTCATGTGACAGTCATGTGACCAGTTTGATGGAAACAACTGTGCTACCATCTCTTAAATGTCATATTTTATTTAACAAATTGAATGATGTGAGCTAAACAATGGATACCATTGGTAGTATGCAGGGGTGAATTTTAATGCCCCATTTGCTGCGTATGTTTAAAAGGACATCTGAATGGCAGGATTTCCAGAAGATGGAAACCTTGTTAGAAATGCAAAACCTTGGGACACCTGGTGGCTCAGTGGCTGAGCGTCTGCCTTTGGCTCAGGTCACTGGGGTCCCGGGATCGAGTCCCACATTGGGCTCCCTGCAGGGAGCCTGCTTCTCCCTCTGCCTGTGTCTCTGCCTCTCTCTATGTGTCTCATGAATAAATAAATAAAATCTTTAAAAAAAAAAAGAAAGGAAAAAAATGCAAAATATCAGGCCCCAGACCAAACCTTCTGAACCAGAACCTCAAGAAGTAGGGCCCAGAAATCTACATTTAATAAGCTCTCAGATAATTCTTAAGCACACTAAAGTTTGAGAAGCACTTCTCGGAAAAAAGTACAGTGATTTAGATTGCCACTTCAGAATAGACATGAAATCTTTCAAAATTAGGAAACTATGTCAGAAGGTTCTTATGAGCTGCCATGACCCACTGATGCATTTTAAAAGCAGGAAATGAGTTTGCCACATAATATTTCATAGCAGGGAAAATTACATTTTTATTTCTCAGATTTGTGGAGAATAAATCCAAATAAAATTGTATTTTATGGAATTGTATTTGATGAGCAAATAAACTACAAAAATGGATAAAGATAACCCAGGAAGGAAAGCAGATTAATCCAGGTACTAATTTCCATAATTATGGTGAAACGGGATGGACAGTAACACTTTAAAGCCACTCATGCTTCCCTTCTCCCCTCGGAGAAGAAAGCCACGTCTCTTACAATAAAGGTGAATCTAGATGTGATTTGTAGGAGAGACAAGAGGGCCTGAGTCAAGGGGCAGGAAAAAAGAAAAATCGAGTCAATAGGAATTAAATGTTTAAAAAAATATTTTTCAGTATTTTCTCTGAAATACAAGCGCAAGCTTGTTAACATGTGAGTCAGTTTTAGCTTGCTAATTGCTGCTTGCCATTCCTATGTTCGTGTAACAGTTCAGTGCCTGGATGATGCGCTATTAAAATAAATAAATAAATAAAATAAACAGCAGTGCTTAACAGCTTACTCACACTGATCCTATTTACTATGTGTCAATTTGTCACCCTTGGTTGAACAAGGAAAATATGCCATATAGAAACTGATGGCCTCTTTGCCCGAATTACACATGTTTGTGTATAACCATTTATAATTTCGGCAGGGAGTGGCAGGATTTATGCCACTTATTATCCATTGTGTCTAATTTGGATCCTAGCAATTTGACGCGTGTTTATGGTTTCATTTAAATGGATGTTGCCCGACGTAGGAACTAAGGCCAGCTACCCTCCCACAGTACAGCTGCCTTAGTGGGCCACGTAGAATGGCTGAGGATCCAGGCATACCTGGTTCTGCTGTGCTTTGCTTTGTTGCACTTCACAGAGACCATATGTTTTAGAAATTGAAGTCTTGTGGGAACTGTGTGTCGAGCAAGTCTGTGTTGTTATATTTGTTATGGTCATTTGTGGTCAGTGATTTTGACTTCCTGAAAGCTCAGATGAGGGGATCCCTGGGTGGCTCAGCGGTTGAGTGTCTGCCTTTGGCCCAGGGTGTGATCCTGGAGACCCGGGATTGAGTCCCACATTGGGTTCTCTGCAGGGAGCCTGCTTCTCCCTCTACCTGTGTCTCTGCCTCTCTCTGTGTGTCTTTCATGAATAAATGAATAAAATTTTTAAAGAAAAAAAAAAGCTCAAATGATAATTAACATTTTTTAGCAGTAAAATATTTTTAAATTAAATTTTAATTTATTTTTAAACTAATTTTAAATTTTAAGATTTTAAATTTTAAACAATGTACATTGTTTTTTAGACATAATGCTATTACACACTTAATAGATTGTAATATAGTATAAACATAGCTTTTATATGCACTGAGAAACCAAAAAAATAATATTGGAGTTGCTTTATTGTGATATTTGTTCGATTGTGGTGTTCTGGAACAGAACCTGCAGTATCTCAGGTATTCCTTTTTTTTTTTTTTTTTTTTTTAAGATTTTACTTATTTATTCATGAGAGAGACAGGAAGAAGCAGAGAAAGAGGCAGAGGGAGAAGCAGGCTCCATGCAGGGAGCCCGATGCAGGCCTTGATCCCAGGACCCCGGGATCACGCCCTAAGCTAAAAGCAGACACTCAACCACTGAGCCACCCAGGCACCCCTTGGATATTCCTATATTAGGTGGAGATATGGAAACTTTGGCCTACCCATAACTATACCTTTAACTTCTTGCATAACCTCTCTGGGGCTTATTTTTTCTAATATTTAAAACAAGGGAGTTGAATTCAATGATTGTAACACTTTTTGAGCATGGTTTGGGGAGGGGCTGGCCAGGATGGATCTGATCTGAAATTAAGTTTGAGGGAAATTCATAATCCAAAATATACCTATCAAATGAAAATTATTCAGGAATCTAATGTTAAGTTATGCCTATAAGGTTTTTTTTTTTTTTTTTTTTTTTTTTTTTTTTTTAAGATTCCATTCACTTATTCATGAGAGACAAAGAGAAAGAGAGGCAGAGACACAGGCAGAGGGAGAAGCAGGCTCCATGCAGGGAGCCTGACGTGGGACTCGATCCTATTTATATAGTTACATCAATATTTAAATTAAGAAAAAGGAAAGATGCCCACACCCAAGAGTGGACAAGTCATTTCTAAGGGTCACTTTTATTGCGTCCTTACTATGTGAATAAAAACAGAAAATTTTTCCTAGAATCTCTAGTGGAAACGTTTTTTCTTTCCCCCAGTAAATCTATTGTTTTAAATCATGGATATAGAGATTTATTCCCTAGTTTGAGTCTGAGCAACAATCTTTTCAGATGAAATTCAATATGTTTATGTTTTTGCTCTTGAGACACACCTGTTCGTGGGGAACTTGAAGATGACTGTAGTCTCTCTTACCATTTTTTTCTCCAGAATAGGTGAGGTTTATTTTGTTTTCACCTTTCAGCTTTAGAAGCAGCATTAATAGGTTTGCCATGAATTTAAGGTCCTGGGAGTCAGGAGAGCACAGGTGGAAATCCATTTATTGTAACTCCTTGCAGGAGAGTGATGGACATGATACTTGTTATCTTTGAAGCTCAGTTTCCTTATCTGGAATATACAGAGACTACTTACGTTAAAAGGCTAGTGTAACATTGCATTACATATTCTGCATAAAATTCTTTCCATAGTGTCAAGAATGTATTGAATACTTGATTATGGGAGCTAATTTTATTATAGCTAAAGAAGAGATAGAACTTAGACTGAGGAGTTTAGGATTTTTTACAGATTGAGTAGTCAAAGTTATCGTATACTAAGGAAATGGCACTGAGAAGTCCAGGTCCAAGAGAGAGTGTGGCGTATGACAGAAAAGTAGATGCAAGAGTAAGACCAGATTGCTCAGAAATAAGTGTGTAGAAATAACCTGGGCCAGCTCTGAAGGGCTGTCTATACCAGAATAAGAAATTTGTACTTTATCCTACGGGTAATAAAGAGTGATTGATATGTTTTAGGCAGTTGAATGACTGACTTGTTTACCTTTGGAAGGTTTATCCATTGTCTCTGATTCCCTGGATTTGTTCCTGTTACTGCCACCACTTGTCTAGTCTTGTACCCCTTTAATTTTACCTCACATACTGGCTCCACACTTACATTGCTTATATATCCTTGAGTTTGCTTTCCTCCTTTTGACCCTCGCTTGTCCCCAAGAACTCAGATTTTTCTCATTTTTTGGCTTTTCCTTCCCCAAGTGATCCGACTTTGCCATAGAACTCTGGTCTTTGAGTTGCCAAGCCCGTGCCATCTGCCTGCCTGCACCCTGTATGGGCACCACTCACAGATGGAAGTGAAAAGAAGCAGCAGTCCTTCTGTCTCCCTGAATTTCCTTTGGCTTTTGCCACTTAAGATCAGCTCTTTCCCCTTTGGACAGTCTTTCCTCTTGATACAATATTATGGTTTCCTTTTAATCTTCTTTGTAAACTCATCTAAATCTTGCCCTTTGATGTCAGATAGATTCAAATTTTAGTGTCAGTAATAACTCTTACTAATCGTGTTAATTTGGGCAATTTGCACAATCTCTATGAATCTCAGTTTCCTCACCTATAAAATGGGGTTGTTATGATTGTTGGGTTGCTACGGTTGTTAAATTTATGGCAAGTGATGAGTTGGTAGCAAACCTGCAGGTATTTAGCCATGGCACAGCCAGCTTTTTCTTGATAGTGGTATGTTGACCCTTTAGCATCCACAGCCCCTCCCCAGCTTATCATATAAAAGGTCCTGTGGCCTCATTTCTGAGTTGCTGAACTTCTCACTCTGCGTTGATTATATTTTCTACCGAATTCTAACCATTCACTTGGGAGAAGAAGGCATCATTAAGGACAGGGCCCCTCACTTCATCCTTTTCTTGGGTATTTCCTTTGCACTAAATGTTTGCTAGTTTTTTTTTTTTTAATTTTTTATTTATTTATGATAGTCACAGAGAGAGAGAGAGAGGCAGAGACACAGGCGGAGGGAGAAGCAGGCTCCATGCACCGGGAGCCTGATGTGGGATTCGATCCCGGGTCTCCAGGATCGCGCCCTGGGCCAAAGGCAGGCGCCAAACCGCTGCGCCACCCAGGGATCCCAATGTTTGCTAGTTTGATGGTGGATGCGCCTTAAGCTAAATCTGAATCATCATTTTTCCTGCATTTTGAACATAGACTAGCCCTTTGTTGACTAGCTCAGTCAAATGTAATAAAATGTCTTTGATAAGGTGGATTTTTCTATTCCATTTGATGTGTATAAGAAATATTGCATGTCTTCTTTTTAACTAAAACCAAATGTGATACGACTCTGTGCTGTCATCATGCTAGGTGTACAGATAGTTCAATCATTGCAATGATTGGTCCTCACCTCCTCTGAAACAATTCCCAGGATTTGAGGTGGAACTATGATAAAGCCTCCTGATTTCCCTATCCATATACACTGGTCACTACTAATATTTCCATTTTCTGGACTTGCAGTGTCCCTGACGTTAAATGATTTTGCTCTTGTATCGAGTGCGTTTAAGGGAATATTTGACAGGGCCTAGGAGCACAGGCCTGCCTTAACAACAGGCAAGACTTATTCATGTTTCACTGAGGTCCTACCTCTCTTCAGGCATATGAAGAGATTGAGTTGCAGAGTCTTAATTCTTATCTTCCTCTGCTCCCAGTAAGACTCCTCTTTTTCCTCTGACCCTGAGTCAGGGCATCCACCTCTTTTCCATTTCCTTTGGATATGATTTAGAGTGATCTTCTTTCTTTAGGCTTGAAAAGCAAAATCCTGGAAAAGAATATTGTTTTCAGATACCTCCGCTTTGATACTTTCCATATTCCTCCTCTGGGCAAAGATAGGAGGAAGCTTTGGTCACTACTTCACTAGAAAGGAGAACAGAAAAATATATAAATTAATTTAGAACAAAACTCAAATATCTCAATGAATTTCCTGCCATGTGCTTTGCAGGATTTGGAATATATTATAAGCTCACAAAGTTTCCTTCCTTCCTGTTTCCCTTTTGTCTTTTCCCCAAAACTTATGTATTGATTAGTTTAAAGAAAAAAAAAAAGGCCTAATTTTGCAAATGCTAATACTGACTAATTTGAAGTAATAAGGCTATGCTGAGATTGTTTCCCCCTGTCTCCATTATCACCATTCCCACTTGGCTTTTAGACCTTTCTACGCGCAATGTCCCAGCGTAATGAGAAGGCGGAAGGCCCCTCTTTAGTGTTTGCTAATAGCTTTTAATCCATCCCCCCTTCTCTTTCCCTTGTCAGGGCATCCAGGTTCCCACCTCCGGGCAGGCTGGTAAGAAAGCTTGGGTGCCTTGTCTCCTTACTCTGCTCTCTCAAATCATTTTGGACCTGCTTAGGACGTTTGTCTTGCCCTTGCCAGAGCCCTTAATTATGTAAGCATGAGGCCTTTGTATACATTCTTGGTGTGCGTGTGTCCACACACATGTGATGTCATCAGTTTTGACTTCAGAACCAAATTTTGGGTGAAGGTTTTATCTACCTCTGCAGGTAACCATAACACTTAGAAGATCCAACTTAAAAAAAGAGGGAGAGACAGAATGCATTTATTGAATTTAAGTTACAAAACATTCTTGAAAGCTAAAGCCCCCAGTAGTTATGAATCTAAAATAAATTTTATTTGCCTGTCCGGTGCCACTTGATTGTAAGCTTCCAGTATCTTGGCAGCTTTTAGAATTTATATCTTGACCTCTAGACTATGAAAGAGCACTAGACAGTATAAACATGGGTTTTCTACCCCAACTTGAGTTCCAGTCAGTAAAGGGAGTGAAGAGTTTTGTTTGGTCCTGGAGGTTGTATCCCAGATGGTTTTGATAGACCTATTCATTGATCTAAAGGGGGGCTTATGCCACACTTTCCCAGGTGAAGCCCAAGGAGACTGCAAACCTCTTAGAGAAGCCTCATCTAGCATGACCCTGGATAAACATGGTGCTCACTACATACACACTGGTATATGTAGTATGGAGAAACAGCTGACCATGGAAGATAGGTGAGAAGTGAGTAGGTAGAAAGTTGAAGGGGCCAGAGAGATCTGGGAGGAGGCCAAGGAAGATGTAGAGTGGAGCAAACCTCACAATAGAGACCATACCTGAGGCCTTAGATACCCAAGGGGATGGTAGTGCATAGTTTTCAAAGACCAGGTACATTCCTACATCCAACTGTAAAATCACATTCCCACTTGAGTGTCCAATAGACATGCTGAATTTAACAAGTGCTAATTCCTGATCTTTCTCTGATATTAATTTACTTTTGCTGCCATAATGCTCCATAATGGCATTAAGCCCTAAATTTTAGTAGTTTACAATAATATTTATTTTTCACCCATAGATCTTCAGGTCAGCTTCAGTAGCTCTGCTCCAGGTTGTGAGTCAAATTTAGGTTTGCTCTGCATGTTTTCTCAGTGTAAAACCTAAGATGAAGAGGGGCTCCTGGGGAACTTGACTCTTGGTTTCAGCTCAGGTTGTGATTTCAGGGTCCTGAGATGGCGCCCCATGTTGGGCTCTGCACTCAGTAAGGAGTCTTCTTTGTCCCTCTGCTCCAGCCTCCACTCTTGTTCTCTCTCTCTCTGTGTGTGTCTCTAAAATAAATAAAATGAATAAAATGCTTTAAAAACAAAACAAGTTGAAGACACAGCTCCTAATTTGAGCTTGCTATCCTCATGGGGGAGGGCAAAAGTACAAACAAGATAGGAGGAATTTGCAAAGCTTCCATGTGGAACTAACACATGGTGACTTTTGTCCATGTTCCATTGGAGAGAGGAAGAATCATAAGCTCTTAAAAAATTAATCATAAAAAATTAAATGTTTATGTAGAAAATCTGGCACCTACAGAAAAATCTCACAGATAGTCCACTGATGATACTTTGATATATATATCTATTGTAATTGATTTTATGCTACTTATGTAATTTTGCTTTTTTAAAACTTTATTGTAAAATAATATTAAAAATTATATAAATTAAATACTTAATGGTATTTGATAGTATATATGAACTATAGTTTTCTTATACATACCTACTAAGGGACATTAAAACTACTTCCAATTATTTAATTATATTTTGCTGCAATAAGCATCTTTATGTATCAAACTATAAACCTGTAAATCTGCAGTACAATTAAATTTAAAGAACCAGTTTCAACAACCAAGGCATTTGAAAGCAATTTCATTAGGATGAATCACATGATTCTTACTAATATTTGATAATATTTTATCTTAAATATAGATTTCGTACCCATATAACAAATCTTTCAGTAGATCTAAGATAAATGAAATCTACTTCACAATCTCCTTGTGTCTTAATCTATCCTCTGTAATTAAATCTCTTTCCTTAAGCATAAATATTATAAGTTGAAATCAATTTATTTCTATTTTGCTTTTCTGTTTTGCTTAATTGCTTGTATTCAACCACAATTTTTTATTAATCAGGTTTTATTATATAAAACATGGCATCACCTACATCATTTTGCCAAGAGTTGACAGGTGTCACATTAAGGAAAATTGGCACTTAACATATTGATGAAATTAGGCAACTTTTGAACATTTATATGCGGGATCAATTTTTTAAAGATTCCATGACCAAAATAAATAAGGAATGCTAATGAATCTTTTAACTGTGTTTAATATCAATGTCCTAAGTTTACTAAGCTGGTTCTCCTTAGTTATCATTGTAGCATACAAAATATATACATAAAGAGATACATCATTTTATTAATGTAATCATTGTCGTATTTTTATTTTATTCATTTAATATATTATTCATGTGGTAGAAATATCAGAAGCATGCAGTCTATAATTTATTCATTATCCAAATGAGCTTTAACTTAAACTGAGAGGAAAATAATTTTACTTACATATTTACTTAAGAAATAGCTATATAATTATATCAATTATTAGAATATACCTCTTGACAAAAGTAACTATATAGTGATTATTAAGGTATTATTATTTATTTATATACCATGCTTTACTTATTCCTAGAAAACAGTTTTAAAAGAAGCATATTTGCCCAACCCATATTTTACCTTGTGGATTATTACTGAGTTTGTCGATAACTGATAAATGTAGCTTACTCTTAAACTAAGAAGGATTCTAAGGTAGGAAAAAAAAAAAAAACTCAAAGCCTACATTACAAATATCTATATGCAATAAAAACACCATAAATTCAAAGATACTGCCTATATTCACCTCTTTTGTGTCAACATTTGACCAGGGTGGGGGAGCATCTTTAACAAAATATAAGTATATAAGAAGATTTTGAATCATTTTATAGTAAGACACATAATTTAAAATGATAGGCTGTCTTATTAGTACCATTACCAATATTTCTATAGTACTTTATAGCTTTTGAGATAGTTCATCATCTGATTTTTCATATGATCCCAGAAATGCTGTGAAGTTTCCTATACATTGGTTTTAGAATAAAGGGACCTCAGCTAACCCTTCATCCAGCAGCCATATTTCACACCTGAGTAAACTGAGTTTCAGCATACTGATACTATTTGTGCTTGTGATTGTGGGAGGATTAACATTACTGGTAAATCTTCTCAACTGCTTTCCGTAGTTTATCTTAGTAGTGGAATCATGTTATAGGAAAATGGAAATACTGGTAGGGTTGTAAGATAAAATACAGGACACAAATTAAATTTGAATTTCAGATAAACAATGATTCTTTTTGGAGAAATATGTCCCATATAAGATTTACTTATACTAAAAAATGTCATTTGCTTATTTGAAATTCAAAATGAACTGGGTGCCTTGCATTTTTATTTGCTAAATATTGTGACCCTCAGAACTGTTCTTCTTGATAAAATGTTGGAAAATAATCTATACTTGAAACAGTGAAACTGTCTGTTCTTAAAGTTCAGACAGAGGTCTGTTGAAATCTAGTAGCATCCAACCCATTGGATGGACCAACATTTAATAATAATAAAGTACATTTGTAGAAGGAATAACTTGTTAATTTTGAAGTAGCACACGTGCTATATAAAGAAATAATAAACACAAGTTAATACATCCAAACTGAGCAGTCAGAAATGGGATAAAAAATAAAGCACAAGAGTGCCTATTGGTAGTTCTGATGAAATTGTGATGGAAACGTACAATTTATTCTGCGCTCACTATATCCCAGTCACAAAACCTCTTTGAGAAAAGCATTAGGATTCTAATTTCAGAGATGAGAAAGCAGAGGTGTCTAGAAATGAAATAGCTTGCCTTCTATTCCACTAAGTGGTAGATTTGAGTTTACAAACTGAATTTGTTTGGATGCAAAGGTGTATGGTCTTTCTACTCCATTATGCTGTCTGAAAAATGAATGTGAAAAGGTTGCCTTGTCCACATTTCTACACTCCTAACTCCACACTCCCATTCTCTCATGTCATCTTAGCTAACAGAATACTGGTTGTATTCAGTTGGCTGTCCCTCAAGAAAGGCCCTTATCCTAAACTCTAGGCTGTATGCTCTGATAGTTTAAACCAATTGTAGTCATTTTTCCTTTCCCATAATTGGTAGAGGGAAGTGGTTTGAACATTAGAGTGTGTTTCAGAATGACCCGGAGGGCTTGTTTTTGCACGGATAGTTGGGCTATACCCCTAGAGTTTCTGATTCATATGTCTTAGGCGAGGCTGGAGAACTTAACTTTCTAACAAGTTCCTAGTGATGCTGACGATGCTGAGAACTGCACTTTGAGAATCATGGTTTTAGGCATACTCTGCAACCTGTTGTGGCCAATGAGATGAGGGAAGGCCTCTGGGAAATGTTTTCTGATTCTTAAAAGATGATGCATATCTTTATTATTTGAAATAATTTGTACCATGTTCTTCTGTTACTTGCAACCGAAGTTATCCTCATTGGTACAGAAGAATTAAAAGTTATTATCTCCATTGTTTGTAAATACGAGTTGCCCATGGTATGAAGTTACAGATTGGCAGATAATAGATCCTGTTGTACTAGCCCTTATGTTCATGAACTTTTAACTTCTGTATACTTTGTTAAGTACCTTGTCATTGCACTGAAAGACTGTCATGAAAGTGCCTGTTAAGAGTATTAGTAGAAACAGTCATAATCAATGGAATTTATGACTTTTTTTCACGACAAAAATTATACTTTTCTTTAGGGAGTGCAGTACATTGGAGACACGCACAGAGATGTGTATTTCTAGACCTCGTTTGCCTTGAGTGCTGTTAAAGGGTTTTGGCACTAGATGGCATACATACAACGTTTAGCAGCTAAGTATATTGCCAACCATGGGTCTTCAGGCGTTCTTTGCAGGCATCTGAGAACATAAGCATTTAGTATAGTTGTTTTGAGATAATTTTAATGAAAATACTTATTATTACATGAGTTACATAACACACTCTTAAAATACATTAAATGTGGTAACGGTATTTGAGGCAGGAATCAACAAACCTAAACACACAGGGCAACGCTAGTCACTTAAGTGAATAAATACTTGGCTTCAGAAGTTAATGGCTCTGTCCTCCTGTTAGTTTCTCTGTAAGAAGTACAGATGACAAGTGCTGCTCTCTCTGACACCACTAACAGCAGAGTCAAGGTTTGCTTTGCCGTTCCCTAGAGAGCCACAATTTTTTTTCAATAACTAGTGTTTCATTTTACAAGATTCTATTTTCCTCTGCTTACATGATACAATGGAACTTTTTTGTTTTTTATCATTCAACCTCCAAAACAAACTCTATTCAAACTAAACTCAGTGGAGAAGTACATGGCATCCTTATAGGCTACTTGTCCCGTCATTATTTTCTACCCAACTGAATTTACCTCTGTTACCTTGGTAACCGAACTATAGCTCTCCACCAACAAATTTCACCTCCCCTGTATTCCTTAAGAAGTTTGCATTTTGTAGCTTCTCCATTAGATTCTCAAACCGAATTTTCATAAGCTCAGGGCCTTGTCAGTGGAACTTAAATTATGCAACCCCCACCTTCCACTTTAAAAAGAAAATGGTAAATCTCTTTTGAGTAATTTAATTTAAACAACTTTTTATTAAATGAATGCTATGTTATTAAAGTGGCCTTTCATTCTTTCTTTTATGCTTTTATGTTATTAAAGTGGCCTTTCATTCTTCCTTTTATAAATATTTAATGATTACTATGTCCCAAGTACTATTTAAATAATGTTCAAAGAACAAACTCATTTAATCATCATAACAGGCCTGTGAAATAATACTATTATCCCCAGTTTATAAGTGAGGAAAATGAAGAACAGACACATTAAGTAACTTATCAGAGTTCACACAGATAGCGATAGAGACAAGATTTGAACCCAAGCAGATAATTTTAAATATCTGAGAGTTTCTCAATCTTAGAGAAATATCAACTAGAAGTCCCCAAATTGTGTTCTGAAGAAAACAATTTACTGATATATCTAGATAAAGTCTTTTGACCAGTGTTAACCACAAAAGTCAGTTGTTGTTAGATCATCTGAATCTATTCTGCTCTTGGAAAAGTGTTGAGTCTTATATTTTTTAAACAGGAAAACAATTTATTCTCCGCCTATCACAAAACTTTAAGTAACTTCCCAAATGTCACTAAGATATACCAAAACACTTATATAATGTCTGCCAAGAATTTCTCAGAATATATAAAGTATGAAAAACACCAATTACCTAATTATGTGTCATTTTAAAAACTCATAAGTGGGCCTGTGTGCAGTATGCAACAATACTGTACAATATTGAATATGAATTGTTTTTCTTCTACATGAAATGAATAAAGATATAAAGTACATATGTTAAAGCTTATGTAATGAATGCAACTAATTTTTAGCAAAGTAAATAAGCAGTAATGCAATTGGGATTAGTTACTTCCTGGTTGAAGAATTGCCTGAGTGACATTTGGTACAAGGAAAAGAGGCATCCTTATCCTAAGGTGATGCTACATCCAAACCTGGTGTATTTAGACGCATAAGCAAAGGACGTGATCCTGTCAGGAGAATGGCTAAGATATGACCATTGTAAGCATTCTCTCCCCTGGTCTCTGTGGGACTTCAATGTTTCTCTGGTGCATCCATGCACATTCACTGTAATGCCTTTTCAATTATGATAAGACATTTTCAGGATTATTTCTTTTTAATTCATCAGAATGAATATTTGCATGATGGAATTTCAGATCGTTTTAGATGCTTCTATGAACTTCAGCCTGTTGGAATGTGGGTTATAAGTAACTCCTTTGACTTGAACCCTAAGTGGCATAAAATTTTTGATAAATAGAGGTGCCTGGGTGGCTCAAGTCGGTTAAGCATCTGCCTTCGGCTCAGGTCACCATCCCAGGGTCCTGGAATCAAGCCCCGCATCAGGCTCCCTGTTCAGGGAGTCTGCTTCTCCCTCTCCCTCTGCTGCTCCCCCTGCTTGTGCTCCTTCTCCCTCTGTGTGCATTAAATAAAATCTTTAAAAATTTTTAAAAAATAGAGCAAGCTGTGGGTACATGGAATTTTTTTATGTGATTCGTATACATTTTAGAATGAAGGATGCCAACTCCTTTCTTGTATTCAAAAGACAAATATGTTTGATCAAAGTTCATTTGTAAATTTGGAGATAACGCATCCTGCCAATCACTGAATTGATGTTAAGTCAAGTGGATAAATAGGCATTCTGGGGTGGTTTGAGCTAATTGCATCAAAAGTGCAGTTTATTTTTATTTATTTTTATTTATTTATTTTATTTATTTTTATTTATTTATTTTATTTATTTTTATTTATTACTGGTGATGAGTAATACCTCTTAGACAGTTTGGCTCAGTTTGGATTTGTAGATAGATTCTCTAAATGTAATGGAAGTATAAAATAACAGAATGACCTTCACTTAAAGGAGCACTGTCTTGGTCTACCTTGGGGTTAATTTCCAGGAGGGATGGATTTTGCTGTTTCTCCCAGGCTGCCTCGGTTGAACTCTCTTTCGACTATCTACAGTTTTCCCCAGGAGACAGTGAAACCATTTGGCAGGAATGGGCTGTGGCTTTCTTAATATGAACTTAGGCTCTTCAATATTATTCTTAAAATGTAGACATTATGGTGGTTTTGGAGACTAACAAGTTTAATTTAAATTTGGTAGTTCTCAGAAGTAGGTAGTTTATCTAGATTTTACGAATGATGAAACTGGGAGTCAAAAAGTTGTAAATCCATACGACCAATAAGCCATATGAATCAGCTGGATTCCATACTGGGACTCCAAAATAGGTAATAGGCTTTTAGAGGGTTGCAAGTTGTTTTTCAAATCCTGCAGGTAAGTTGGGGAAACTTCTAGGATTTTTTATGTAATAAAATCCAGTGGGTTCCTCTAGATGAATCAAATGTCTTAGAGAAGGAAGAATTATAGCCTTAGAGGACATGCCCTCATCCACTCTTACTACATAGGTGCAACCATATTAAAATAAACAGGGAATAAAACTAAATAATAAAACTAAAGCCTTTAAATAGCAATGATGGTGGCAAAGGAGGAAAACACGGAAGAGAGTTTACATAATACATGAAGGGTGAGAATGGATTTTTGTGAAATGATAGGATGACCTTGCTTTTAAAATTCTCAGCTCTTTCATGAGCATCAGTTTTGCTATGCTGCCTCCTTGACCCTCTCCTAATATTCCAGCAACACAAGATACCTACACTATGGCAGGCTGACCATGTGTATTCTGCTGTTCTGTTAAAAGGCTTGGATTTCATGTGATTATAAATCTTACCTGGGAGAGATCCAGTGCCATCCCTCTTATTTCCCATATGAAGACTACAGCTCAGACCGAAGACATGACCTGGTCTAGACCATGCTTACATGTAGTTTCAGGGCAGGACCAGACTGTCAGCTTCTAAAGACTCAATCCAGTCTTCCCACCCCATGAAGAGGGGCTTTCACCGAAGACTCACCATGCCACTGTTCTTCAAAGAGCTTGTGGAAACCTTTCACAAAGCTTGCTTATCAAACTGCCTTTCCAAAACTGAACCTCGAACCTTAATCCAATAAAATCTTGCTACTGTGTGAGATACTATTTCAGGTGTGTGTGTGTGGTTTTTTTTTTGTTGTTGTTTTTTAAAAGATCGTTGTACATTTAATGATACATTTAAGATAATTCTTAATCTTGTAGGTTGCCTTAGAACTCTTTCAGGACACCTCTTTGAGTTCGATAGAAGAAATTTTAATAAGTACCAAAAGCCTATCTTCATGTTTAATATAAATAGCAAGCTTATATTTGACCCAAAGAAGGCATGATTTCATGAGATTTGTGTGAGGATAGTCTTATGCCTGAAATAAATGTACATGCACACTCGGCTTCTTGAAGGCAGCTCCCTTTGTAGAGCCTGAGTTGACTTATGGGTACAGCTTATGAGAGCTGTGTGCCTTGTGAGGGCTGCTGCTCACTTAGTTTGTTGATGGCATTTTGTTGTATTGATAAGAAAACACAATTTAGCGGTTTCAAGTGCCCTGTGGTACTTTCCACATTGGTATAAACTCTTTCTTTTTCTTCTGATTTCACTTGTCATCATCCATCATTTTTTACTTTTGAGGCAGGCACAGCACTTCCATGGTTTGATCTCATGCCCATGCTTTTTAGTTTAGACATATTACCCTAGGCTAGGAATGTTTCATCTTTTTAATGATCATCCTTATCTTCATTAGAGTGAAACCACATATTCCTAAATGCCCTGTTGTTTTTTACTGGAACAGCAGTGTATTCTAATGAAGAGGCTACTGGAGTCACTGAAAAGGGATACTGTCTATTGGTGGCATTGATTAAAATAAGCTGATTTCATCTAATTTGTTATTGGTGATGGTAGAAATTTAATTTGCCAGCCTTCTTAGTTATAGTGGCCCTGGAGACTTCCATACTTTTCCTTAGAATTTATCTTTAGGAGTATTTCGCCTATAAAAACATCAGAGAGTGTTTTGATTAAAAAGAGAAAAAAGCCTGTGGGGTTTATAATACATCCATTGGATAGGACCGTAACTATTAATTTAGAGCTCTTATCTGTGCCTGAAATAGTAGTTTTAAAGAATCTGATGACTTGGACTTGATTCTTTCCCTCCCTCTTTCATCAGTTTTTCCTTTCTTTAATTTTTTTTTCTTTTCTTACTCATCTCCTTTTTTATTCTTACTTCCTCTCCACTTCCTCTCAGCAATGTAGTTTGAGCCTCAGCAGGTGTCAGTGAAGTTTCTTTGAAATATATATTATCTTCTCTAAATCATGATGAGTTTATATTATACACGAGAAAAAAGGTTTTTAAGAGGCAGTTTGGTGAATATTTCTAAAACAACCATTAGAGGCACCTGGGATGCCCTTTGCCTAAGGAGCTCTGGCAGGGATTTTCTGCAGACCCTTTCAATAATCTTTCCAGATGTTGGATAACTCTGAGAGTTATTCATTTGCTAAGTACCTATTGAGCACAGATTATGCCTTTTGCCTAACAGAAGTCCTCATGGGCTAATTTTAAACATAATTTTTTGTGTTTAGTTTTCAATGAAGATGGAGTACAAGATATCAATGACCCAGCAATCATATTTCAGATACTTCTGAGACTTAACAAAATTTCATCAAACTTTATTCTAAATAACCTTGAATTTCTTTTATACTAGCATCAGAAGTTGGTCTCTTTTTTTATCCATTTTGTTTTCTTTTTGGCCTGTTTCTGGCTCTTCCCCTAAATTCTTTTTGCTTGATGAGATTCTGGACTTTTACACTAAAAATTGGGATAGATTGGCTGAATCAGCAATCATCATCTTATTTGAGAGAGAAGTTACACTTTAAGGAGGCAAGGATAACTATTTTATGATTTATGATTTTATTCAATCATACGAGTGTCTGAAAAAGGAAAGGGATTTGTTAGGAATAGCCGGATTGGGTTATGATTTATTAAGAGGTGTCAGTGTGATTTTTGGCATTTGGCTTGTTGTTCTCTCCTAAAAGATGAAATAACATCTTTCCCCAGGATCATGATTCCTTAATGCCAGTAAACACCTGTACTTAGGAGCTAATAATCAATGAACCAGCCAGTGACTTCAGTAGTAAAACAGTTAGCTTTTGCCTTCTCCCAAGGGGTAACTATTAAGTTTTAACCATGTTTCAGGAATACTACAGTAATTCAACAATTCTGTATACGCCATTAGTCAGTGCTTATCATAAGTGTACTCTCAATGTCCTTCACCTATTTTGACTATGCTCCCCATCTCGCCTCTGATATATTTTATTTTAAATGAGTACTTTGAGTTAAACTTTTGTTTTTTTTTTTTCTCAATAAGGACATTTTTTACTTGAAGCCTACTTCAAAATTCCATCCAAGAAAAATAGAATACAAATTTTCTCCAAGTACACACAGAAGAATCCCCTGGTTAAATCAGAGACGAAATCTCCAAAGAGATGGATATCTCCTCTGTAAGCTACTCTGAAAGAAAGACGTTGGCAAAATAGCATGTTGGATTCCTGAATATTTATGACTTCATCAAAACTTACTGAATTATAACATGACTATTTGCCTAAGAACATTAACCACTTAGATTTGTATGTTTTTTTTTTCCTAAGAGTAGAGGAAAAGCAGAAGAAATACTATAAACTTAGTAGAAATAAAAATTGTACATCTAGTCTGAGGCAAGTTATTTTGTTTGTAGCCTAAAACTATCGAATTATTATGATTTATACCATTTATTTTCAATTCCATTTATATACCATTCAATTCAATTTATATTCAACTTATACCATTTATATATACTTATCTAATTACATGAAGAATATAAAATTAAGGGATACATTCATAAATGTGATATAAATCTAAGAACCTCATCACAAGATGTGAATATTAAAGAAAAATTTAGGGATATCTGGGTGGCTCAGTGGTTGAGCCTTTGGCTCAGGCCATGATCCTGGGGTCCTGGGATCAAGTCCTGTATCACGCTCCCTGCAGAGAGCCTGCTTCTCATCTGCTTATATCTCTGACTCTCTCTCTCTCTCTGTGTCTCTCAGGAATAAATAAATAAAATCTTTAAGACAAATAAAAGTAAAATTTTAAAAATTAATAAAGCCGAGGGATTGCTTATAATTCCAACCTCCAATTTCCAAGAAACCTAAAATCTCATGTATTTAAAAGAAAGATATTCCAAAAGTATATTTTCTGGTCAGAACTCTGAAATAGATATTAGAAGTAGCATGTGTTATAACTCTGATATTAGAGGTAGCATGTGTTAAAAGTGGAAGTGATCAATAGGAAAGTCTGAGAGTGAATTGAAGAGAGGTGGGAAAACTATACCAGTTTCCTTTCTCAGTTACACCTGTGGTGATTACCCTGAATCTAGCTCACTTAAAGAGAATGAGCTTCTGTGGAAATTGCCAATGATGCATTGGAGCTAGAGAAACAGAAGAGATATTGCTGCAAGAAATTATTCTTACCCTTCAGAACTGGGAGCTCTTTACCCACTAAAACTCTTGAATTCCAATTTCTTTCTAAGGTCTGCACCATGAGGATTTTGATTTGGATTAAAGAAGTCTAGGCCAGCTGTCAGTGTACTAGTCAACCTAGACCAGTGGTTCTCAATTCTTTATTCATATTTGAATCATTTGGAAAGAATTTAAAAATATGGATGCCTGGACCCTGCTCACAGATATTCTGATTTAATTAGTCTGGAGTGAGGCCCAAACATTAGTATTTTTAAAAGCTTTCCAAGTAACAGAAAGAGTACTGGTTGTTGTCATGGCAGAGAAACAGACTAAATCTCCTGCCAATAACAATTATTAAAGCCGGACAAAACATAAAAGGCAAGTATTTGAAGGCACTCAAGAACAACTAACGTAAGAAGGCATAAACTAGAAAGGATATGATCCTTGAAAGAAGCAAAAAAATATTAGGTACGTTTAATATATACCAAGCTTTTTCCCTGAAGAAATCCCTCAGATCCTCATGATGCATGAAGAATTGGTTAGAGTACTGAGAATGGTATTGCTTCAGTCCTGGGGAAAATTAACCCAAACCTCAATGCTATTCTAGGTCTACCTAAGTAAGCAGAAAAGTAGGATGCAAATTCATTAAGTTATTTCAAGGTAACTTCATTACTCCTCAGAATAAACTTCAAGAATATATATATATATATATATATATATATATATATATATATATATATATATATAATTTTATTTTATTTTATTTTATTTATTTATGATAGTCACAGAGAGAGAGAGAGAGGCAGAGACATAGGCAGAGGGAGAAGCAGGCTCCATGCACCGGGAGCCTGATGTGGGATTTGATCCTGGATCTCCAGGATCGTGCCCTGGGCCAAAGGCAGGCGCCAAACCGCTGCGCCACCCAGGGATCCCATAAATTTTAAATACCAGAAGCTAAAATGTAAAATAATGCTACAGATTGAGTGTTTGTGTCTCCTGAAAATTCACTGCTGAAACCTAAATCCCCAATGTGATGCTATTAGGAGGTGATTGTTTAGAATGATTGTTATTAGCAGTCTTCTAGCAGAGACCCCAGAGAGCTCCCTCATCCCTTCTACCATGTGAGAACACAGTCAGAAGATGGTCATTTATGAACTAGGAAGTAGGTCCTCATTAGACATCAAATCTCTCAGTATCTTGATCTTAGACTTCCCTGCTTTCAGAACTGTGAGAAATAAAGGTTTGTTGTTTAAACTACTACATCTATGGCATTTTTATTATGGTGGCCTGAGCAGACTAAGATATTTTCTAGCATTCAGTGAAAATTATCAGCATGGAAATAAAGAGAAAATATAATCCATCGTCAAAAACCTCCTTAAGTCAGCTGAGGCTGACTCAGAATTGACACAGATGATCACATTAGCAGATGAGGGCATTAAAAGAGTTCCATGTTTAAGAAGCTAGAGTTAAGGAGTGCCTAGGTGGTTCAGGTGGTTAAGCATCTGCCTTTGGCTCAGGTCATGATCTCAGGACCCAGGTATGGAGTCCCGCATCAGGCTCCAAACAGAGAGCCTGCTTCTCCATCTGCACCCTCCCTCTTTCATGCTCTTTCTCACTCTCTGGCTTGCTCACTCTGGAATAAATAAATAAAAACCTTTAAAAAAAAAAAAGAGCCATATGAGAGACTGAATACATAGGGATATAAATAATATTTTTTAAAAGACCAAAGACTTCTACAGATGAAAACTGCAATATCTTTAGATAAGAAGTACAATGAATGAGATTAATAGCAGATTATACATTGCAGAAGAAAAGATTAGTGAATATGGAGACATAGTAAGAAAAACTATATGTAATGAAATGCACAGAGAAGAAGACTGAAATAAAGGATTAGAGAACTTTGGGAAAACTTTAATTGGTTAATTATACTTGCGATCAAAGTTCCCAATCATAAGAATAATAAAGAATAAGTAAATTTGAGGATATAAGCTAGAATTTTTTTTCAGGTTTGATTGAGTACATAAATCCATGCTGTTAGTTTTCTTGGATTACCACAAGCTTGATGGCTTAAAACAGAAGTCCTGAATCAAGGTGCTGGCAAGATCATGATCTCTCTGAAGTTTCTAAGGGAGGATCTTCTGAGTCCTTTCTAGCCTTTGGTGATTCCTGGTTCTTGTCTTACCGCTGCATAACTCTAGTCTCTATTATCTGCTTAACACAGGCCTCAGTGGACCCTAATCTCTCTGTGCCTTTCTCTTATAAGAACACTAGTTGTTGGATTTAGCACCCACAAAAATAATTGAAGGTTATCTCATTTTGAGAACCTTAACTTACTTGCATCTTCAAATACCTTACAAGGTCACATACACAGGTCCTGGATGGTGGTTACAAGTTTTGGGGAGCCACCGTTCAACACACTATACCCGCAGTTCCAAAAAGCTCCACAAATCCCCAACACAAAGAAAACTGTACCAAGACACGTCCAAATCAGACTGTTTAAAAACCAGTGATAAAGGGAAAATATTATAAGCAGGGGAAGAGCCTGTATGATATACACAGAAACAAAGATTGTTTCTGGCAGAAGTCTTGTCAGAAACAATACAAGTTAGAAAATACTGGAGCAACATTTCTAAGTATGGAGAGAAAAACAAACAAACAAACAAACATCTGTCTACTTATAAGTACTTACCCAATGAAACTATTTTCAAAATGAAGATGAAAAAAAGAATTTCATAGACATAAAAAAATGAAGAGAATTCATCATCAGTAGACCTGAACTACAGGAAATGGTGTGAAGGAGGTCCTCAAGACAAGGGAAACAGTGCCTCTGGAAACTTGCATGTCCACACAGGAAGGAGGACTGGAGTTGGAAACTACATGGAGATACATAGATAAGATATAAGATATATATACATATATATAAAAGATATAAGATATATATACATATATAAGATATATATATAAGATATATATATATAAGATATGTAACATATTTTTATGTAGACTTTTTATTTTTACAGAATTTTACAGAATTTATTTTACAGAAATGTTACAAAGGTAATGCAGGTATTTCCCCTAGTCTCTCACTAATACTAACTAGTACTAGTATAATACTGTTAACTCTTTATTCCTATTTTCACTAGTTTCCCCAATGTTCGTTTTCTGTTCCAGTATCCCAGTCAGGAGCTGAATACTTAATTGTCATGGCTCCTTAGGTGCCCCAAACTGTGACAGTCTCTCTGAATTCCTTATTTTTGAGGACCATAACACTTTTGAGAAGTATTAGATATTTTTGTATAATTCCCTTCCATTTTAATTTTTTTCTGGTTTTTTTTTTTTTTTTTCATGATTTAGCCTGGGCTTCTGACTTTTGGGGAGAAAGACTATAGAGGCAAGTCCCATTTTCTTCATGTTATCAAGGACACATGGTATTAACATGATTTATTGCTGATATTAGGCTTGATTACCTGGCCAAGGTAGTGTTTGTCAGGCCTCTCCACTGCAAAGCTTCATATCCCCGCTTTCCACACTCTACTCTTTGGAAGCAGATCACTAAATGCAGCCTATAGTCAAGACAGGATGAGGGGTACTTAAGCTCCCTTTCTGGAAGGGGAGATATCTGCATTAATCATTTAGAATTCTTCTCCAACATTATGTATTTTTAATGGAAAAAATGTTACAGAACATTGTGTAGTGTGAGTCATTTCAGTGTGAACTCCACAAAAGCAGGGCACTCTCTCTGCCATTAAATCTCCAATTTCTAGAACAGTGTCTAATACATAAAGTATCTATTCAGTAACTATATACTGAATATATCTTGGTGGAAAACAACAAAATGCAGAATAATTCTACATCCTCCTTAGATTCCCTGCTATAATAAATATATTAAAATATATATTATAATATATAAAGCTGGAATGCATTTCCTACAATTTCTAAATAAGATTCTTAAGCAAGATGTCCCAGCATATAAGCTAAAAACTGACATCATGAATGTAAATGTAGAAAAGTGCCTTAGGAAAATAAGCTTGTGCTTTTCTTTTCTCAACTCAAGTGACAGAGGTTTCACTGAGAATCTTATTTCTCACCTTTCGGAAAAGGCCTCTCCATTGAAGCATGTTTGGCATTTTTTGCTCAGGAGAAGGTAAACAACTCACTATCATTTCAGAATTCTGGGCGCTGTCTGTACTGTCTAGGAAAAAAAAATAAAGAGATTTAAACAACCTGTTGTGTTCAAGGATTTAAAAAATTAGAAGTTGCCTAAACATGCAAGCTGTTGAGGAAAAAAGTTGTAATTAAGCCTTTTTGTTATTTAAATGTATGAGTTTCTTATCTGCAACCATGCTTCACAGTCCAAGAAAAATATAAGGAATATATCTTTGGTACAGAAGATAATTAATAATAATAGAAAGTTGTCGGAAGTGAGAGAAAGAGTGGCTTTGACTGTTTGGAAAACTGAGATTTGAGCTCTTCCTTCAAGGACATGTTTAGGATACTTAGGCCTGGGAGGTTTGGGGGAATGGGTGTCTGGGAATGGGCTGAATGCCAGGGATCGTAGAAGTTGCCCAGCAAGAGAACTTAACTGAAGAATCTGGCTCTGATGGGGATCATGGCACAGGGAACACAGTTGGTGAGAATACCCCCCCCCGCCGCCCCCGAACTTCTGGTCATAGCAGGGTCTTGAGATTTTACTTCTTAAGAAACAAGACTACAGCAGAGCTTGCCAGCCACTCATCCATTATGTGGGAATTATACCTCTGCAATCCTCCGGCCACTGTGTCTGTTGGCTGAGAGCCGTATCTCAATATGTTCTTGGACATACTTGAGATTAGTGTGTGTGGTGATGCAATGAGTTAGCATTTGAAGTATCCTAGTTAAGCACCTACATTCTAGAAGTAGCTAAAGCCACAGCTATAAATATTGAGTCCGTACTTGAGATATACATAGTTAACAAGAGTAATACAAGAAATAACTTTTCAGTTGTGAAGTGAATGCTGGTTAACGTCTGCAGTTAGCTAGATCTAATCTACCCGCACCTGGGTCTTTATAACTAGGTTAATCTTCTGTGAAGATTCCTTGGCGTCAAAACTCTGTTCCGCCCTGTTTTACCGCTTAATAGAGGATTCTGTTTCCTAATCTAATTTGAAGGCAATATTATTCTTCAGTATTGATTTTACATCTGCCCTTGAGCAGTTATTTCATAGGAGAAACTTTGATAGGGCACTGGAAGTAGACATCCCATTGAGTTTATGTACAGATTATGCATTTTTTGTGCCTATAGAGTAAAATGTCTCCATGTGTGGAAAATTGGACGTGAACTTGATTTCACTGTAACACTCTACCTGCTGGTGAGGTTGTGGGGAAGAACCTCTCACTTACTTATAGCCCCTGGGACGTGCCTTCTCTCTTCGTAGAGAATCGAACTCTGAGCAAAGCTAAATTGGCACAGGTCAAGTCACTAACGGTGGATGTGAGCGCCAGATTCTGGAAAGAAACTGTGACATGTTGGTTTATCCTGAAAAGGTCAGGAAATAAGAAAGTGAACTCTATATCTGAATTTCAAAAAATCTATAAAAAATAGTCCAAAGTGTGGTTATTCATGGCAGGTGAGGGGATGGATAAACAAGTATGGTCTTTCATTTTAGATACTCACATATATTTGTGTAGCAAATATATACATTTCTTAGAACATGTGTGTCAGTGTGTGTGTTTGTGGGTGTGTTAATATGCATGCAAATCTATGAATAAATTCGGAGCATATTAATTTTAGTTTAGAGTGTGATTTTTCTTTTAGTTGAAATTAGAGTGGGTAACTGATTTACTTACTTGGAAAGATTTTGTCTGCAGGTGTGAATTGTTAAAAAAAAAAAAAGTCAGCCTTCCTTTGTCAAATATATGCCAGTGAATTCTTTTTCACGTTTAAATCTATATCAAGCGTTTCTTTTACAGAAGAGGTGTTACAAAGCCATGCATTGCATTGTACAATATCTGTCTGCTTTTTTGACACTGAATACATAGGCAATATTTCAATTTTTCCCTCTTATTAGACCTGAATAAAGACAGTCTTCATTAATGATTTAGAAGTTCCCTGTGCTTATGGGAAAAGTAAAACTAAAATTCTGTTGTTTAATCCAAGAAGTATATTCCGAGTGTTTGCTATATGGGTACATATTGTGTGTTGGAAACAACTTAATTTTTGGCAATAGAAGGTTAACAAATGACTCTTTCCTGTGATAACATCTGAGGATGGAACAAAAACTTATTTTTTTCCCCAAAATGAAAAGAAACCTTTAGTTTCTTCTTGACTCTTGATTTTGATCTTCTCATTCGGTACCTTTCTTCTGCATGCAGTGCCTCACAGCTTTCTCTTCTAGTGCTTCAGGTTATTTTGTATTCGTGTTGTATTCATAACCAGAGCATTGCAATACAGTGGTGCCACTTTTCTAACTATGTGACCTTGGTTGGGCAAGTTACCTTGCTTGAGACCCAGTTATCTCAGTGGCAAAGAGATAATATGTACCTCTTATGTTTACCGGAAATGATTTAATAAAGACGTAAGGTAAGCTATGCATATAAAGCTTTTAGTATAGAGTATCCTCTCAGTGAGTGAGTGGTGCTTTCCCTGTGAAGATATATACACAGACATACATATTCTTTACCATCACCATCATCATCATCACCATCATTATACTTCTTATTCTATATGGAGAAGCTTCATTTTTGTTTACTTTTTTAAAGATTTTATTTCTTTTGAGAGAGAGCATGAGCATGGAGGAGCAAAGGGAGCGGGAGAAAAAAAATCTGAAGCAGACTCCGTATGGAGTGCAGAGCCCAACATGGGGCTCAATTCCATGACCACCATGCGATTGTGACCTGAGCCAAAATCAAAAGAGTCAGAAACAAAACTGACTGCAGCATCCAGGTGCCCCATGAGACTTTGTTTTTTGACGCTATTTTTTGTTATATCTATATCTATGTCTATATATTGCACTGAAATAATATTCAAATGAAAGGATTTTTTATTTGCCTACACCTGCTTTAGTTTTAAAATTGGGCTGCCCCATATACAGAATAAAAAACTCTTCCAAATCAATAAGGACAAACATTCCAGTAGAAAAGCAATTACAGTTCACACAAGCATGTCACAAGACACGTTACCCAAATGGCCAGTAAACATGAAAAGGGCTCAAACTAATTAGTAATTAGGGAAGTACAAAATGAAACCATAATGAGATTTCAGTGCACACCAATCGTAAGGACCAAAATAAAAATTACTGACAATTCCTAGGATTGTCAAGAATGTAGGGAGACTGAAACACTTAAACATGGGCTTTGGGTGAGCATATTGGTGAAGCCACACTGGAAAGCTTTGAGGCATTTTGGCTCAACCTGACCATTTACCTATTTTAGAATTCCTAATTACATACCCAACAGATGTATGCATACACGCACTACAAGGCTTATACAGGAGTGCTTATAGCAGCACTGTTTGCAATAGTTAAAACCCAGAAACTACCCAAATGTTTATCAACAGACACAATGGATAAATAATTTTTGGTGTACTCATGAAATTGAATGCTATACAGCAATGAAAACAAATTACTGCCGTAAGCAACATCATGGATCAATCTCAAAATCGTCATCGCGTTAATATAATAAGATAAGCCAGATACAAAAGAATGCATACAATGTAAATCTATTATATGCATTCAAAACCCAACAAAAAGTAACCTATGGAGATAGGAATCAGAATCTTGGTGAAGAGGACTAGGAAGTAGGCGGGAGCGTAATGGATACTTATGGGAATGCTGGTAGTCTACTTTTTTGTTTTGAGTGGGAGTTACAGGAGTATGTTCAAGTTTAGAAAATCAGAGCTGTATATTTTTGTATTTAATTTTACATGATTTTGTATCTACTGAAATACTTTTCTGTATTATACTTCAATTTAAAAATTTAGAAATGATGAAGTATATGGAGCTACCTCATAGTGATGTAATTTACTGAATTTTAGGAAAGAATCAGTCTTTTTGTGGGTATTTTGTTTGTTTATGCACGTAGGACAAGGAGTCTGAGCACATGGAGGATTGGGGATATTAGTTAGCATTAACTTGGTAAAAAGTGGAAGAAATGGTAGCTATTATTACATGTGATATTTTTCAGGCTTCTAAAATTGAATTTGCATAACCTTTCTGGTGTAAACAGATCTGTTGGATGGAGCATTGCCTTTTGCTTGTTGGTATAATTTGAGGTTGTGCATAAAAAGCTTAGAACCAGCTTCCGGATTTTAGATGATCAGAAGAGATAAACTCTTTCATGATCCTGATTTCTATGTGTTGGCTTTTGATCTGTGAGGAGGCAGGCCCCAAAGGCTCAGCTGTCTCGAGTGTTGTTTGACTAAAGAGGTCTCTTGGAGGTTGACTCCCGACCGAGGGCCTCTGATCTGTGACACTCAGGCTCTCCTCACCTCTAGCTTTGTCTGGATCGAACATTCTTATATAAAGGAGGCTTTTAGAAGGAAGCTAGTTTCTGCCAGTTGAAATATGTGATTAATAATTATAATTCCTAACATTGATTCAGCTGTTACCATATGTCAGGCCTTAAGATTATCCTGCTTCCTTTCATTGTTTCATGCATTATGTTCTTTCTCTGGTTCAAATCACTAGCGGTTATGTTGAGTGTGTCTCCAAAACATAGCCTCACAGCCAGTTATCTCATTACAGCTGCTGCCACCTTGGGAGAGGCATCCTGGTCTTTTCCCTGACCCACTCTGCACCAACTGCTGCTGACTTCTCCTGCTTCTTATCAATCCAGTGTACAGAGTTCAGGTTTTTGACGCTCACAGCGCCTGGAGGTCCTCCTGTGGACTGCATGCTTGCTTCCTTCCTTCCAGATTTATTTATTTATTTATTTATTTATTTATTTATTTATTTATTTGAGAAAGAAAGAGAGCACAAGAGCCTGCAAGCACCAGTAGGGGCAAAAGGAGAAAGAGAACCCTTGAGCAGACTCCCCGTGAACAAGGAGCCAGCCAGACATGGGGCTCCACCCCAGGACCCTGGGACCCTGTCCTGAGCTGAAGGTAGATGTTTGACTGACTGAGCCACCCAGGTGCCCTTAGCAGGGCTTTAACTCTGACTCATTGCTCAGGCTTTGGGTACCCTCTATTTCTGGCATTTTCAGGTTCCCTTTCATTATCTTAGCAAGTGTGTATGTTTAAATTATATTTTGCTCCCCATTTAAAAATTTAAAGCAGGAAGAGGAATTCCTCCATCTTCTCAGTGGGACATATTGACTGGAAGTTTCTAAATATATTATGCTGGCAAGGGCACAAGACTAAATAACAATTTGATTATAATAATTACTGATACCAGTCTAGATCACACTGCATTTTCTCATATATTTCTCATCTCTCTCAGATATTCTCATTTAATATTCATTACATTCCATCTTTTAGGATGATATGATTCATTTTTTACCTGTAGACAAAAAATATTTTTTAGGAACTTTTAAAAAATGAATCTGAACAGTTTAACTTGTTTAAGATTAAATTATTTTTTTAAACAGTGATTTTATTTATGTTAACACATTCTTTATAAGAAAACCACAGCAATATAGGAAGTAAAAGATGTAAAGGATGTCACCCTAAGCCTCAGCTCTTAGAAGTAAATACTATCAATTTTAGATGGACATTTTTTTAGGCTTCAAACAAAGACTCCTAGGCTTTCACCTAAAGTTTGAGATTTTGACATTTTACTCTGCATGTTCTTTTAACAAAATAGTATTAAAATTAACATTATGAAAATAATTAGATATGAAAATGTAAGAATTATGAATTTAATACTAACACCTAAATTTTCCTCTGTGTTAAAAAGATTATAAATACAGAAATTAGTTTTTAAGGTCAATACAATTTACCTTAAATATGGTGTAATTTAAATCCCATTATTTTGTTTAGATGAGACATTTTCAACATTTATATTTCCATTTCATTTATTTATTTTTTCTTATTTTTAACATAAGATTTATAATATTAATATACTAAAACATTCCTATATAATACTGATATTCTAAAGCTCTACTGTTTCCGTGATACCCTCTCCAATTTAAATTTTATTTTAATTCAACTCTAGGTTGTTTGGTATCATGTGAAAGAGTTTTTTATTTAAAGTATTCAGTGATTTATTAAGTAAGATAAAGAGTTTTGCATATGTTACTGTGTCTGCTGGTTTACATATTTTTTTAAGATTTTATTTATTTATTTGAGAGAGAGAGTGAATAAGAGGGAGAGGGAGAGAGAATCTGAAGCTGACTCCACACTGAGCACAGCCCAACATGGGGCTCGACCCACAACCATGAGATCATGATTTGACCAAAACCAAGAATAGATGCTTAACCAACTGAGCCACCCAGGTGCCCCTGCTGGTTTATATTTAAAGAATAGTTTAACTGGTGTGTTAATCAATATAGGCTAGCTTTTGCTGCCATAGAAAAGTGTTTTCTATTTGTTTCATCTCTTTTTCATTCTTTTTTTTCTGCATGTATTGAATATCTTTCATGACTTCATATTATCTCCACTGTTGGTTTTTTAGCTAATTTTTGTTTGTGTTATTCTAGTAGTTATTTTAGGATTTATGGTACACATATTTAAATTATCACAGGTTGGGCGCCTGAGTGGCTAGTGGTTGAGCCTCTGCCTTTGGCTCAGGTCCTGATTCCAGGGTGCTGGGATCAAGTCCCACATCAGGCTCCCTACATGGAGCCTGCTTCTCCCTCTGCCTCTGCACCCCCCCTCTCTCAAATAAATAATAAATAATAAAATCTTAAAAAAATATATCACAGGCTGCTTTGGATACTGTTAGGCAACTCTAAATATAATATAGAAATTTACAGCAGAATATTTCTATTTCTCCCCTTTAGCTTTTATGCTATTTTTTTACACATTTTACTCTTACATGTTATAATTCCCACAATAAATACATTTCTATTGTTTGTATGAATTTTCTATGGCTGCTATAACAAATGATTGCATACTTAATGGTTTTAAACAATACAGATTTGTCATTTTTTTTGAGGTACAGAGTCAAAAATTGGTTGCCTTAAGCTAAAACCCAGGTATCAGCAGGACTGTGTTTCTTCTGAAGGCTGTAGGAAGAGTCTGTTTCCTTGCTTTCACCAGATTCTAGAGGTTGGTACCTTTTTCCTATCAGGGTGCCCTTGCAAAGCCAGCAACAGCTGGTCAAGGCTTTCTCTGACTGCATCATGCTGACATCCACCCTATACTGCCTTCCTCTTTCACTTAGAAGGACCATTGTGATCCCTTTGGTCTCACTTGGATAATTCAAGTTAATCTCTCCATCTCAAGGTCAGCTGATTATCAACTTTAATTCCATCTGCAACCTAAATGCTTTCCAGTATAACCTAACATATTCATGGTTTCTGAGGATTGGAACATACACTTTTTGGGTGGGGAGAGCATGTTATTTTGCCTAGGAAGTTATTTATTTATTTATTTATTAGATCATCAATTGCCATTTAGAGATATTTAAAAGCAAGAAACATATATTTTGTCATTATTTACCAATTCCTAGTTTTCATTCCTCTTCATTCCTTTGTTTAGATGCAGATTTGCCTCTGGTATTATTTCCCCTTCACCTGATTAGTTTTCTTTACTCTTTCTAGTGCAGATATTCTGGTGATGAATTCTTTCAGCTTTTACATTTCTTAGAATGCCTTTATTTCACTTTTGATTTTGAAAGATATCTTTTGCTGAATAGGTAATTCTAGGTTGACATTTACTTCTATACTTTAAAGATGTTTCTTTACTGTCCTCTGGATTGGATTATTTCTGGTGAGAAGTCACCTGTCATTCTCACCTCCATTCCTCTGTACATATATATGTGTCCCTTTTTGCCTGACTGTTGTAAGGTTGTTTTTTATCTTTGGTTTTATGATATGACTTGGTGTCGTTTTCTTTTTCTTTCTTTCTTTCTTTCTTTCTTTCTTTCTTTCTTTCTTTCTTTTTTTTGCTTGAGTTTTGTTGAGATTTTTAGCTCGCCAAATTTGACACGTATTTGAAAACTTAAAAAAAAAAATTGTTTCATGTCTCTCTTATCTCCTTAGAGGTCTCCTATCACAATGTAGATTGAGTCACTTGATGTCCCACAGAACCTTTTTTTATTTTTTAGTCCTTTATCATACTGTATTTTTATACATTATATATATACATTATATATACATTATAATATATATATTATATATATATATTCCTTAGGGTTCTTTATTTTATATTATTGTTTGACTGAATCACCTATATGCTGTCTCTTGTTGACCACATTAAAAAATGTAGCTTCTTTAACTATATTTTATGTACCTTCTAAACTTATTTTTAGCTTTTTGAGGAGCCTCCATACTGTTTTCCAAAGTGGCTACACTAGTTTACATTCCTACCAACTGTGTAAGAATGTTCCTTTTTTTTCTACATCCTCATCAACATTTGTTGTTTCTTGTATTGATTTGGTATCCTGCAACTTTACTGAATTTATTTATCAATTCTAATAGTTTTTTAGTGGAGTCTTTCAGGTTCTCTATATATAGTATCATGTCATCTAAATACTGAGGGTTTTACTTATTCCTTACCAATTTGGATGCCTTTTATTTCCTTTTGCTGTCTGTTGGCTGTGGCTAGGACTTCCAGTACTGTGTTAAATAAAAGTGGTGAGAATGGACATCTTTGTCTTATTTTTGACATTAAGTGAAAAGCTCTCAGTTTTTCACCAGAGTATGATGTTCGCTATGGGTTTTTCATACAACGCCTTTATTATGTTGAAATATGTTCTCTCTGGAGAATATATATTTCATATATTTCTTTTTTTATTATAAATGGATGTTGTACTTTGTCAAATGATCATATGGTTTTATTTTTTTCTCTTATTGATGTGTTGTATTACATGTATTACAAAACATTGATTGTTTTGTAAATATTGTTCCACCCTTGCATCCTGGGAAGAAATCCCATTTGACTATGGTATGTGATTTTTTTTTAAATGTATTGTTGCATTCAGTTTAATATTTTGCTGAGGATTTTTACATCTCTATTCATGAGAGATATTATCCTATAGTCCCCCCTTTTTAAAATATTTTTGTGTGTGTGTGTTATGTGTGTATATGTGTATGTATATGTGTGTGTGTAAACATCTTGTTTATCCATTCATCATCAGTTGATGGACACTTAGCTAGTTTTGTTTTATGGATAATAGCAGCCTCATAGAATATATTTGGAAATTTCCCTTCCTCTTCAATTTTTGGAATAGTTTGAGAAGAATAGGTATTAACTCCTCTTTAAAGTTTTGAAAGAATCCACCTATGAAGCCATCTGGTCTTGGATTTTTGTTTGTTGGGAATTTTTTGATTACTCATTCAGTTTCATTGCTGGTAATTGGTCTGTTCAAATTTTCTGTTTCTTCCTGATTTAGTTTCAGTTGAGCATATGTTTCTAGAAATTTACCCATTTTTTCTAAGTTGTCCAATTTGTTGGCATATAGGTTTTCATAAATTCTGTTATAATTGTTTGTATTTCTGTGGTGTTGGTTGTTATTTCACTTTTCATTAGTGATTTTGTTTATTTGAATCCTGTGTCTTTTTCTCTTTTTTATTTTTGATGAATCTGGCTAGAGGTTTATTAATTTTATGGATCTTTTTGAAGAATCAGGTTCTGGTTTCGTTGATCTGTTCTATTGTATTTTTTAGATTCTGTATCTTTTATTTCTGCTCTCGTCTTTATTATTTGTTAACTATATGTTAGTATATATTTTTTTAACTTCACTAATCTTCTATAACATCTAATTGGCTCTCAGTTCTATCTGCTGCATTGTTATATCTCAGGAATCATAGAGTTTTACATCTTAGAAATAATAGGCAGCTTGTGGATTTTGAGGTGTGTGTCTTTCTGTGTGATTTGTGCACTTTCATGTATCTGAGTTCCTATTTTCACTGAGTTTCTCATGGATGAAATTGCATATAAGTAATCATAAAATTTGTGCTAATGATCAAATTATTCCCTAATACACCAGTTGTACCATAACAAGCTGTTTTTAAAACAAGCATGACAGCAGAACTGACTATATAGAATTATTTTGTGGGTACTTTGGAAGCACATATATGGCATTCTACATGTGAGGAAGAAAGAAGACTCAATCTCCCTACCCCAAATGATTGCCTATATTAATAGCTCTCTCTTTAAGATTCCAGAACTTCATGAAAAAAATTTTTAAAAAATCAGTTTTCACTTCTAAAAGTTTGAGATGAGGGGCACATGGGTGGCTCAGTGGTTAAGTGTCTGTCTTCAGCTCAGGTTGTGACCCTGGAGCCTGGGATTGAGTCCTCCATCAGGCTCCCAGTGGGGAGCCTGCTTCTCCCTTTGCCTGTGCCTCTGCCTCTCTGTGTCTCTCATGAATGAATAAATAAAATCTTAAATAAATAAATAAATAAATAAATAATTGATATGGGTCTTTTCTTACCTTCCTGTCTATATGTAATGTGAACAGTCTGTCCTAACTTCTGAAACTTAGCAAATATGGTTATAATGACCACTGTAATGTCTTTGGGTACTAATTCTGTCGTGTGTATTATCATTTCATTATTTTGATTAATTGAATTTTCCTGTGTTATGGATTATAGATAACTGATTCTTTGGCCATCTAATAATTTTATTAGATATTAGATGCTATCAGTTTAACATTGAGTTTAATTTTTGCACTCCTATTAATATTTTTGAACTTTGTGCCGGAAAACAGTTAAATTACTTGGAATCAGATTGAATCTTCAGGAATTACTTTGAAGCTTTGCTAAGTAGCAGAATATTGTATATGGCTAATTTTTTTCATTCTACTAAGTCAAAAATCTGAGTATTTTACCAATGCCTGGTGAGTAATGAGGTTCTCTATTTAGGCTGGTGAGCAGCTGAAGTCTTGATTGAGGCTGTAGAATCAGCTTCCAAGTGATTGTTAGCAGGGGGCTTCAGTTTCTTTCTGGTTGTTGGCCAGAGACCTCAGTTCCTCACTGCATGGACATCTCCACAGTACTGATAGAGTGATGTCACTTCATGGCTGATAGCTTTCTTTAAATGATAGTCTGAAAGAGAGTAATATCGAAGACCTGAAGCCCAGCTCTGATCCATACCTGGAAGTCATGCTGCATCATTTTGGCCAGAGTCTATTAATTAAAAATAAGTCATTATATATAGCTTATATTCAAGGGACAGGGAACTAGGCTCCAACAAAGGGAAGGAAATAAAATAATTAGTGTATATAATTCAGAACCACCATAGCTTTCTGACCTTCAATTATTTACATTCTTTCCACATGCAAAATGCACTTACCTTCCATAAGAACCCACAGTTTTGGTCTCCAAAGTCCAGGATGGTGGCACCTAAACTAGATCTAGATGAATCCCCCTTAGATATAATAGCTTAAGTAATTTACCAAAGATAGCTTCTTTTGATCTGAAGATCTGTAAAATAACAAGAAGAATAAAGTGCCCCCAATACACACACAGTTAATGAGATGGGAATAAGATAACTGCTTCAGGAAGAGGGAATTAAGCTCAACAAAAGGAAGAAACCAGAGAATTTATGGACACATTTTAAAACTACCACACCTGTGAAAATAATTAATTTTTGATTTTTATTTTTTTTAAGATTTTACTTATTTATTCATCAGAGAAACAGAGATTGATAGAGAGAGAGAGGCAGAGACACAGGCAGAGGGAGAAGCAAGCTCCATGCAGGGAGCCTGATGTGGGACTCAATCCTGGGTCTCCAGGATCAGGCCCTGGGCTGAAGGCAGTGCTAAACCGCTGAGCTACCTGGGCTGCCCTAATTTTTTATTTTTCTAGTCATTTTTTATTCGCTGCTTACTTACCTTGAATCCATAAAGATAAAAATGACAAGCCCTTTGGAAAGTCCCACATCTAATGAAATGTGTTCATTAGTAGGAGATTTAATTTTGGGATTATTCTTTAGGCTTAAAAATTTACCTCTCCAGGCTCCTTTCTTATTCCTATTCCTTTTTTCCTCCCAAAATTGGATTCAATAAGAATATCAAGATTTTGTCAATTTACTTCCTTTTCTGGCTACTATTACCTTGAATAGCGTTGAACATAGTTGACCCTCCTTAAATACACTAGCACCTCTGTTTTTCCCTTTTGGCTACTTCAGTTCAAAGAATATGTTGTGACGTTGCACTTCCTTTTTTGGACAGTTTTGTCAGTGAATTTTGTCTGAATCTAACTTGATTTTTCTATTTTGCTATGTATTATATTAGGCAGCAGACTCTGCGATATGATTTGACTTATCTTTGCTAAGTAAGGATCTCATGGATCTTACTGAAAGGACATGGGCCTGGATCAGGACCTACACTTTGTTTTATGACCCTGTTTTGGTGTTCTCTCTCTTCTACTGACAGCATATTCCCTGGAAGATGGAATCCTTTTATTCAAGAATGTATTGATAAGGGATCCCTGGGTGGCGCAGCGGTTTAGCGCCTGCCTTTGACCCAGGGCGCGATCCTGGAGACCCGGGATCGAATCCCACATCAGGCTCCCGGTGCATGGAGCCTGCTTCTTCCTCCGCCTGTGTCTCTGCCTCTCTCTCTCTCTCTCTCTCTGTGACTATCATAAAAAAAAAAAAAAAAAAATTAAAAAAAAAAAAAGAATATTGATAAAATGGAAAGAAAAATACGGTTTAAAAAGCTGTAAAGTTCAGTAAGAAAAAGGTGTTTTAACTTTATCTGGATGCTTCACTTATTTATATTTCTATTTCAGTATATAGTATTTCAAGCCTTTTGCCCAATTTGATGTTTATTTTAGTTAATGTTGAATGACAGTGAATTGCAGTTGCCACATATACCATTCACTTCAAAATACTTCTAATTTTATGCTTGCTTAGGAAACATCAGTTATGTTTGAGCAGAAGTCAAAGACACACCTGAATTTTTCTCATATTTTCATCACTCAAAGTCATTAAGGAGAATGCTGCTTTTAGATTCTATTTTTAAAGTATATGGATGATATTCAAGCCCCTTTTTGTTCTGAATTACAACATATTTTAATTTATTTGTTTCTAATGGCCAGATAATCTTTATCGTATTCTTATATTCATGATATAGAGTAGATGAAAATTAGGGCCATAATTTTGATTGCAATTAATAACTAGCAATATTGGTATTAACTTTATATTTTTCTTTATAATTTTCATAGTTGTCTTTTAAGATTTAGTCACTTGGGGCACCTGGGTGGCTTGGTCAGTTAAGCATCTGCCTATGGCTCAGGTCATGATCCCAGGTTCCTGGGATGGAGCCTCATGTTGGGATCCCTGCTCGGCAGGGTGTCTGCTTCTCCCTCTCCCTCTGCTCCTCCCCCCCACCCTCTGCTTGTGTTCTGTCCCTCTCTCTCTCTCAAATAAATAAAATCTTTGAAAAAAATTAAAAATATTCAGTCTTTTATATGACCATCACAAAACAGAATTTTCCCCTTTTATAGGAAGACTTACTAAGGTTTAGAGAGGGTTTAATGCACTCAGTGCCAAACAACCTGTTCAAAGTCATGTGTTAGGTCAGGAACTGAGATGTTGTGTCTTCTAAACCAGCTTCTCTTTCCCAGAACTTACTGCATACTTGCACATCAACCCATCTCAATATTTTTCATAATTATCCATGTTAATATTTATATATTTTCTAAAAGGCCAAGATGAACTTATATTTTTTCTTAATTATGCTGGACTTTGATTCTGAGAACCAGTGACATCAATGGAGAACAAGATTTGTATCTCTTGCTAGTTACATATTTTAAAAACCTTTTTGATCAGAACTTGACATCTCCCATGACTGATATCAGATAGGAATAGGATAGAAGAAAGAAGAGGAAATATCTTTCATCCAGTGACATGTGAGTGCCTTATGGAATAATAACAATTACCTGATTTCAGTCAGTTGCTCCCAAACAATTGGAAAAACTTATATTTTTAGATATCACTTTTACCTACATTGTTGTCTGAAATGTAGAGAGGATAGGCATGGAAACTGAACATGAATACCAGATTTTTAAAAATATTTTTTTTATTTATTCATGAGAGAGAGAGAGAGGCAGAGACACAGACAGAGGGAGAAGCAAGCTCCCTGCGGGGAGCCCAATACGGGACTCGATCCCACGACACCAGGATCACACCCCAAGTCGAAAGCAGGTGCTCAACCATTGAGCCACCCAGGTGCTCTGAATACTGGATTGAAATATATAAAACTCCTCCAAATTGTACTATATTATATATAATATATGTACATATTATATATTATATATATATTTGCATCAGGCTACCACCTGGTAATACCATGGACTCATGATTAACAAAGAAATGATTTTATATATATAAAATGTTAGATGAGAAGATGATACTTTATATACATTTGGTTTGAAAACAAATAATGTTTAAAGGATTTATTTTAAACCAATCTGAAGTTGAAGCTTTGGAAGAGAGGTCAGATAGAGGAAATGTTTCTTTGAATTAGCTCATATAATGGGAGTATTTGATACCTCTGTTTGTCTCAAGATGGATAAAAAGATTGAATTTATAATGGGTTTCAGGTATTGAATATTAGGCCAAATTGTGATTCCCAAGGGACATAAGACAGTAACAGGTTATGACTGGAGGCAGTGGGAGGGGGCTTAAACAGCAACCTGCAGTCTCAAGAATTTGATCAAGACAGAAGCAAATTTTGCAGAAGCAGAAGTTCCTTGAAAATTCAAATAAAGATATCTAATTCAGAGTTTAAAACTGTTCCATCAAAAAAACTCTAAGCCTAGATGTGAGAAAAATAAATAAAATAAAATAAATAAAATAAAATAAAGCTGTCCTTATTTGAAGATCATAAAATTGTATAAACTTTAAGTTTATTGTCAATATATAAGTCAATTGTCTTTCTAGGAATAAACAAATGAAAATTGAAATATATAAAGCAATGCCATTTATACTAATACAAAAATAAGTTGAGGCACCTGGGTGGCTCAGTTGGTTGAGTGTCTGACTTTTGGTTACTTCTCAGGTCATGATCAGGGTCCTGAGATTGAATCTGGGCTCCTGGCTGTGTGCTTACTGGGGAGTCTGCTGGAGATTCCATCTCTCCCTATCCCTGTGACCCTTTCCCCAACTCTCACCAGCGTGAGTGCTTTCTCTCTCTCTCTCTCTCTCTCTCTCAGATAAATAATCTTTAAAAATAAATAAAATATAAAATATTCAGGAATGCATTTTACAAATATTTGGAAAACCTATAAACTAAAACCCTACAATATTTTTCATTTTTGAAATTCACAAATTGATTTAAATGTGTATGAAGGCACAAAGGGATTAGCATAGCCTAAAAAGAGCGGTCTCTTCACCAAATGTGCCAGGATAATTGAATAGCTATATTCAGGAAAAAAAAAAAAAGAAAAAAAAACTTCTATCTATAACTCATAACATATGCAAAAACTAACTCAAAATGGACTGTGGACTTTAATGTTAAACCTAAAACTGCACAACTTCTAGTAAAAGAAAGTAGGAGAAAAAACTTTTGTGAACCTGAGTTAGGCAAAGTTACATTAGAGATGACACGAAAAGCAAACCTATAACAGAACAAAGTGATAAATTAATTGTACATTATCAGATGACTTTGCTAATATAATAAAGAGGCAAGTCACAGACTGTGAGAGAATATTTTAAAAACCCACACATTTAAAAATCACTTGTATTTATAATATATAGAGAGTTTTCAACTCAATAAGAAAACAAAAAACTCAATAAAAATGGGGAAAATCCTAAAGGACTAACAAAGTGAACTTTGAAGAAAGAATTATTAGTAGAGAAAGAGGAAAATTTCCTAATGACTGAAGCATCATTCTAATGCAATGATATTACAACCATAAAATCAAAAATGGGTATACATTCAATAACATATTTTTAAGTTATTTTAGCCAAACTAATAGAATTAAAAGAAAAAAAAAATACAAGGATATAACCATAATAGGAAGCATTGACTCAGCTTTTTCAGAAGTTGATATAAAACACAGACTAAAAGCCTAGTCAGAATAAGGAATATCTGAAAAACACAATAAGGAAAAGATATTATATGCAATTGACAAGAATATATTATATCAGCAATAGAAGAATTTATAATCTCTACAAATGTCCATAGGTTATTTAGCAAAACTGGTTATAACCTGTGCCAAAAGGAGAGTCTCAACATTTTTCAAAGATATGTATTATCTAATGAATATGCTCTGATCTGATCTGATGGACTTAAGCTAGAAGTCAATACGAAGTGGATAAATAGAGAAAATCCAGGTGCCTAGAGTATGTTTTAAAATATTCCATTGGAAAAAAAAAAATAAAAAAAAAATAAAATATTCCATTGATCAAAAGTCAAAACAGAACTAGAAAAAATTAAAATTTAATTGTAATATGTGGGTTGGATTAAAAGCAGTACTAAATGGAAATACATAGCATTAATTGCCTCTGCGAGGAAAGAAGAAAGGGTGAATAATCAATGATCTAAGTGTCAGAAAGAAAGGACAGAAAGAAAGAACAATAACAGAAAGCACAGCAAACCTAAGGAAACTAGAATAAAAGAAATAAAGATAAAAGTACAATTCAATGAAATGGAAAATAAAGATTTAAAAGTTTAACTTAAGCAAGAATGATCCAAGAAAAAGAGAAATCACAAATTACCAGTATCAGAAATAGCAAAGAGACATAGCTGTAGTCCTGTCAAATCAAAAAGATAGTAGGAGAGAATTATGAAAAAAACACCATAATTTGGAAGGAATGGATAAATTCCTTAACAGGGACTTACAAACTGATAAAATATTAAATACCTGAATAGTTGATTACCTGTTAAAGATGTTGAGTCCCTTCTTTAATTCAATTTCACAAAGAAAATGTCAAATACTGAAGGCTTCACCAGTGTATTATTTCAAATACTTTTCTTACATTCTTTATTTGAAAATCAGGAACATTTTCTGATCCTTTATAAGGTCAGCATGAGCTGATTCAAAAATCTGTCAAAGAAATTACCAAATAAAATTGAAAATTTCAAAATAATATTTCTCATAAAGATATAAAAATTCTTAGTAATGTAATGTCAAGTTATTACCAGGTAGGATTTTTATCTCAGGCAAAGATAATTAAATTTTCAGTAGTCAAATGGTATTGAGTATGCATTATGAGGGGAAAGAAATGACTGTTTCAGTAGAAACAAAAAAACTACTTGACAGAAGTCAGCACCTCTACATGATAAAATTTAGCAATTAGGAATGAAACATAACTTCCTTAATGCGATAAATTGTAGCTATAAAAAACCTACAGCAGGCTTCGAACTCAGTGGTTAAAACTGAAAACTATTCCTTGGTGATTGAGAATGAGAAGAGAAAAGACAGGAGGATGATGAAGTTATAATTAATAGATGACATGACTGCATGTGTGGAAAAATGCAAAATAACTTATGAATGAATACCTTTAAAATGTGTGATTAGCAATTTTGCCGGATACAAGTCCACATACAAAGTTTAGTTATTTTCTTATCTGCTGTCAATGAATAATTAAAATTTTAAAAATGTGATGCTATATATACAAAACATAAAATATGTATAAATCTAACGGACATAAAAGCACAAAATAATTTTGAGAGAAATTAGAACTTCAATAAATAAAAGAATATGCCATTTTATTGTTATGTACTTTTCATGGATAGGAAGACTCGGTACTATAGAGATGTCAATTCCTACAAATTTGCTACAATATTCCTACAATATGCTAAAATGAATTTTGGGAAGATTGTGTGAAAAATAAGCTGACTGTAAAATTTATTATGGAAATAAAAATTGCAAAAAATACTCAAGACAATATTGAAGAAGAAGACAAAATTGGTGAACTTTGTCAGACATTAAAACTTTTTATAAAGGTACATGAAATCACATAGTAGAGTACTGGCCAAGTAGACAATTAGCATTGGAATGGGAAATAAAGTTCTAGAGATAAAGCTACATATATAAGGTTACAATTGATGACAATTACTTTATTACACAACACTGGGGAAGAGATGATGTTTTCAATAAATAATCCTAGGTCAATTGTATGACCGTATGGTAAATATGAATGGTGAAAAGGTAAAGTGATGAAACTCATTCTTTCACTAGACATTGTGTCTGTAAAAAATACTGCAAGATCTTACTTTTTGAAGCAGTCACTTTTCCTGTTTCTTTCATTCCTCTGCCTAGTACCTCAAATTAATTAATTAGCTTTTCCAATATACTAGGTACTCTGCTGAGAGCTTTACATGGATCAACTTAATTATCCCATTGATACAGATCGATAGTGATTCCTATTATACAGATGTGAAAACTGATACAAAAATAGGTCAATTAAAATTAGCTGATTCATTCACTTATTTCATTTTGCTTGTTAAATGTTTCAAGATTGAATTTTAACCAAGGAATCAGGAATGCTGAATCCCAAGCATGAACTGCCTCCTTTTTCTGAGTGAGACCAAGTTTAAATCATATAATCTTTCTAAGCCTCAGTTTTTTCACCTAAAAAAAAAAATAAATTAAATTAAGATAAAAAATGAAAAAAATAAAAAAAAGAGGATAATAATAGAACTGGTATTATCTCTAGCAGTTGTGAAGATCAAATGAGACAAACTATTTAAAAGAACTTTAGGAACTCTAAATTAAAATATATTTGCAGTAGAAGACTTGCCCAAGGGAAAAAGGCAACACAATGAGGGAGGCACAAGGCCTAGGAGTAAAGAGATCAACATTTGAGTCTCATCCCCACCCCTTTCTAGTGATTTGATCTTGGTAAATTTCCTGAAGTCGCCAGCCCATTTCCTCATATGTATTGGGGAGACTAGCAGGCTGTCAGTATATGCCCACCATTGTTGTGTGGCAGATAGTCTTCTAAAGTGCTTTATAGATATTAACTCATTTAATTCTCAGGTTAGCCCAATGGAGTTAGGTATATGATTCTCATTTTCAGATGACATTCTTGAAGCAAGAGAGCTGGAGTAGCTTATCAAAGATATACTGCTAATGAGTGGCAGAACCAGGATTTAAAAAAAAAAAAAGATTTATTTATTTATTTGAGAGAGGGGAGAGAGACAGGGAAGGAGAACATGAGCATGGTGATGGGCAGTGAGAGGGGGAGAGAGAGAACCTCAAGCAGACTCCATGCTGAGCACAGAGCCTGAGGCAGGGCTCCATCTCAGAACCCATGAGATCACAACCTGAGCTGAAGTGAAGAGTCAAGAAGCTTGACCAACTGAGCCACCTGGGGGGCCCCAAGAGCCAGGATTTGGCCAAGAGGGTTACACTACTGTTGGGTTCACAGGTATTGTGAAAATTAAGATGACATATGGAGAAAAATAAGTGCAGTAAACAACACTGTTAGCACTCAACAAACGGTAACCATTGCTATTTTAATAAGCTAAGAATTTATGCCTCAGAGTTGGATAGAGAGGAGAATAAATCCATTATTCCAGAGGAGTAATGCAGCACAGAATCTAGAACTAGGAAAATAAATAGAGCTGCTTAAGTGTTTGGCAAGGAAATGCAGATACTTTGGATGATGGGAGGAGAGCATAGAGATGTGAGAAACTGAATAAATAGCAGCAAGGATGATGTAACTGGCAATAGGAACTAACTGCCCTAGTGACAATGAAGGCATAGTGGGTGTCTAGTGGGTTGAGTAAATATTCATCTTTAAGGTTGTTAAGGGTTGGTAACTTGTTGCCATGGTGATTTAAACGCTCTTAGAGTATGTCCTGGTAAAGGTCCTTAAATTAGCTTATCTTTGCAGTGCTGTGTGCCGCATAAAAGTTGTGTGACTCCAGAAAGTGCTTATAAATAAAAATCTGTACACCATCAACCAACACAATCCTAAAATCCTCACGTGTAGCTTCATAGATTGATTCTTTTGAATGAAACAGAGCAATCTGTCACTTGACTTTCTATGACATTCAAGATATTGAAGTTTATAAGAAAAGATTGATTTAGACACACGTTTAATGGAATTAAAAATGTGTGATTAATGACATCTGTTTAAGCATGATAGCTGAAGTGAAATTAATTAATGCCTTATATAAATTACACATTATACTGTGTTTTGCCTAAAAAAGGCATGGTAATTTTGTTAATTTTTTCTTAATTTTTAAGAATCTTAAAACTTAGTACATACTGGATCACATAACTGCATGCCTTTATTTTTATCTTACTATTCCCTCCTGAATTTCAGCATAGTTTGGATATCATGATTCCACTTTTCAGCTCTGTGAATTATCTAAAAAGCCAGATAATATCCAACTTCACTGATACAATAAAGAGAAGCCTAATACAAGCTTCAGTTATTTTGCCTGTAAGGAGTCATACTGTGCAATGAACTGAAGTAAATGTTTTTTACTAGGTACACGTTCATTGTGATAGATTAAATAAAAAAGGGGGGGGGGAGAGAGAGTTTCCTGGTAAATGCTGCTACATCATATATATAAAACATACACGCAGATACGCATGTACCCCACAGAGCATTCACAATTGTAAACAAGCTTCATTTCAAATCCATGTGAAGACGACACCAAGAAAAAAAAAAAAAGGATAAAATCTGAATCAACAGGAAATTTCAGCCTCATTTTATGACTGCAGTGCTCACTTTCCAATTCCTGTGTATACACACAGTTCTGAGTGAAGTACATTAGGATTCAGATATATTGAGAGCACCTGGAAGGTTATAGAATTAGGTCTGTCTTGAATTCAGACTGAGTAGCTTGAGTGTTAATATCCGTGGTCTTTTATATATTGAGGATTTCAATTTGGTTTTATCCCTGTGGCAACCAGCAAGGAATGTCAACAAATCCTTTGCTGTCTGTGCTGTTTACTGCGCACACTACTGTGTTTAGAGAGCCGGGGGCTATCTAGGGGAGCTTATGTCTGTAATCTGGCATGACCATTCAAAAAGGATATCTGAATTGTAGGCATGTACTTTCAATAAGATTAAAATATATCAAGTCCTTTCCTATCTCACAGTACTATGCTTACATGTAGTGCAAACAGGGAGGCCTTTTTTTTTTTTTTTTTTAACTGTAGCCACTATGGAATTTTCCCAGTAGTAGCCAATTTAATTGAACAAACTGCTTTTGTGTAAAATTAGTTAGAGATTAAAAAGTGTGGGCCAAGTGGTTGATTAATAGCATGCTGTGAATATTACCTTAAGCAGGAATTCCTCATCTTTATGCTACATTCTCCAATACAGTGTATTATTTATGAGTCACATAGAACAAAGCTATTGCCTTTGAGTTTTCTAATAACCAAGTCAGGTAGTTTGAATTAAACATATCCTGAGAATTGTGGTCCACGGTGGAGAGTGAAGTGAATTGAAGGAAAGATTGTTTATTTGCTTCTATTAGCTTCCAGATGGAGGGTCGAATAAATAAAAAGTAAGAGCATGACATGGAATATCTGAAAATCTCACAGCAGAAAGATCTTGAAATTTATGAAGACCTTTAGTTCTTTTTCCCAAATACTGGACTCACCCTCCTGTGTTGTATCATGAAATGAAAGTAACACAAGTGGATGAAAAGATACTGTTCTGAATTTCTTTAAAGACATTCTTTGAGCATCTTTCAGTAACTTTAGGGTTTGCATACTCATCAGGATATTCTCTCAACTAGAAAACTCTTACTGTATGCTGTGATTGAGGGCCATTTCCTTTTTAATAAAGCCAGGCATCATTATTTTGCTCCTCAGCTCTGAGGAAAAAAACAAAAATACACTGAATTCATATTTGACCTCCTTTTCAAAATGTGAATTATTTGTGAGGGAGGAAGACTTCTCTGCCCAAATATCTACTAACTTCTCACTGTCAAAGGATAAATTGAAATCCTTAGTTTGGCATTTGCCAGCTTCTGTTATTTCATCTTTATTTGTTTTTCCGGTCTTTTCTCCCATTATTCTCCTGTGCACCTCATAATGCCAATCAAATTTGCCTCCTTGTAAGGATCATGTTGAGGAGTAATATGATAATGGTCTGAACAAATAGCACCTCCCTGCATTCATACTCCTTCACAATAGGACCCGCCTTTCCTTGTTCCAGAGGTGGGGGCTGTTTCTTCACCTCTGAAATCAGGGCTGGGTTTGTGAGTTTCCTTAATGAATAGTATGCAGCAGAAGTGATCTTGTGTGACTACTGAAGCCTCTGTCTACAGAGGCCTTGCACTTTCTACCCTTGCCCTCTTGGAACCCTGGGAACAGTCTCTTGTACCCCAGAAAACAAACAGGACCAACTTCTTGGTCCTTCTCAGTCAACCAGTCTTCTATTTGAAAACAGCCCCATCTGGGAACTTAGGTGAAAGCAGCAGAGGAATTCCCTAGTCAACTCACACAATCATGAGAATGAATAAACCATTGTTTTAAGCTGCTACATTTTGGGATGGTTTGCTATATAATAATAAATAAGAATATAAAATGATGAATAATTGATTCATGATCAACATTATGATTTCCTTGAACGCTATATCCCTTCATATTTACATCCTCCTTACAACAGTTGTGGCACTTGCATTTCACCTAATGCTGTCTTCTATTCAATTTTAAGAAACCTCTTCTGTATTCCAAGCAAAGTGTGGGTTCTTTTATTATTTATTGGCATATTTTAAAGAGAGAGAGGGCCAATATCTTAAATGGTGGAGCATCCTTGAAGAATGTTAGTCATTGTCCAGATTAAATAAACCCGTTAATTTATTTTTGCATTTCTTTACGCAGCTTATTCTTAAAAGTTTACATGCTGGAATACAGGGAAAGAGAAGTACATGAGAATATGTGTTAGTTTTATTTAAGGTACATTTTTCAGTTATATGCATGTGAGAGGCAAATACCAGAAGTTCTACAAGGTATACTAAAAAATAACTTCTGGATTCAAGAAATTTATAATTTAGAACAGGATTTGGTAAACAATGGGAGATTTCCTGGCTGCCTGTTTTTTGTAAATAAAGTTTTTCTGACATGTGTGGGTGCCCCCATGCATGTATTGTCTGTGCTTCTTTGCACCAACAGTGGAATTGAGTAGTTGGCTACACTGTATGGTCTGGAAAGCCTAATAAGTTTATTATCCGTCCCTTTAAGAAAGTCTTTGCTGACCCATGCCATAGAATAAGTAATGTAACCAAATTCAGAGAAGAAATATGAAATGTGAATGCTGGCAGACAAAAAAAAAAGAAATATTTTATAGACACAAAGGAAAATATGATTACTTTTGGTTGGGATATTGAGGAAAAGCTACGTAAGAAAACAATGTAAATAATCAAATGGGGTAATATTTTAAAGAGTGCTGGATTTGAAGATGAGAAGTCTGAGAGGAAAAATAGAAGACATCTTAGAGGGAAGAAGAGAACAAAGAGTGTAGTTGACAGGGAGAGGGTTTGGATGTCAAAATGACTTTGAAAACGAAGATAAAAGAGGGCTGTAAAGCAGGATGCTCCACAGTAGAGACTGATGCAGAAAAGTATTGTCTTAGTTTCCTGAGACTGTTGTAACAAAGTACCAATGACTGGGTGGCTTGAAGCAACAGAAATTATTAGTTTTTTTCACAGATTCGGAGGCTAGAAACCCAAAACCAAGTCTTTGGCAGGGCCATATTATCTTTGCTATAGGAAGAATTGTTCCTTTCCCTTCTAGCTTGTGATGTTTGCCAGCAGTACTTGCATTCTTTGGCTTATAGATTTATCACTCCAGTCACATGACCATCTTCTCCTTGTGTATTTTCATATCCTCTTCTTTCTGTTCATGTATTTCTGCCCAAATATCTCCTTTTTATAAAGATACCAGTCATAGTAGATTAAGGGTCATTTTAACTTGATTATCTCTGTAAAGACTTTATTTCCGAATAGAGTCAAATTTTGAGGTTCTAGAAGTTAGAACTTTCAAACATGTGTTTGTAGGAGAAGACACAGTTTAACCTAATGTAAGTATAGACCAGAAAACTGGGATGAGCCAGGAGATGCAGAGATTAAATTGTTATTGATAAGCCTTGAAGAACTAATTTACGTTAGGTTGGTGAGTTTAGGAACCATATTGCTTGGGTATATGGTATACTTGATGGGAAACTAGGAGCTGTTAACATAGAAGAATTTGTGAAGATTTCAGAATGATGAATAGAATAGAAGGATAAAGAATAGAGTAGCTTGAGGAAATTGTAGAGCTGGCATTTATTTTAGGAGAGTCAGTACACTAGCAAAGGAAAAACTGAGAAGCACAAGAGAATAAGACAACTAATGGAGCAAGTCTTAGATTTAAGTAAGAATTAATAAGGAAAACAACCAAACTAGTGGTGAAGGGAAAAGTCTTGGTCAGAAGGAAGGATATAGTTTCCCTCAAAGATTGGAAGAAAGAAAGGTCCCAAAACGTTGCAGTGATACTTCACGTTGGACTCAGAATTTCTTGGGGGAGTAGGATATGATATATGTTTACAGTGAAACAATCAGATGTATATAGGATTTAAGGCTGGTGAGAAAGTCTGGATTAGCTGTCCTTATAAATTTGCTGCGGTACTAACGATAGATGAAATAAGTATACACCATTCAGCAAAGAGCACCAAGTTGAGAGTAGGGAGGTTGGATTTGTACTGAATGTCATTAGAGTAATTATGTGATTTTTCCACTAATACTCAGCTGCCCCAGATATAGAAAACAGGATATACACTGTAGAGGTTGTTGAGACCTGGGGATTGGCAAGTATTTGAAATAATAGCAATTCTTCAGTAGAAGTGAAGGATATTACACAATAATATTTTTGACATCAATGCCAGAGTTTTTTTTAAAGGCAAAGGAAATCATAAAAGATGGGATGAACTTGGAGACAGGAAAACAGGCAACATCTAGAATTTGTAATGAGAAGCAAGCTCAGATTTAGGAGCAATGACTGGATGAAGAGAAGAATGTTTCAGAATTTGGGGTCTTTGAGAAACGTCGCATACTGCTGAGGAGAAATGTGTGGCTAGGCTGGGAGGTTTTTGTAGTGAAGACATTTTTACAAAAAAAAAAGAAAAAAGAAAAAAGAAAAAAAGAAAAGAAAAGCCAACCTTGATCTAAATGGAGAACATAACATCAGAATAGATTGAATGAACAAACACCTAGGAGCCTAACTCATTTTATAGTTTTGTTAATGTGAGAATTTGAATAAAGTGATGAAATCATTTTTTTTTCAGGAAGAGATCATTTTTTATATGACTGGCAGAACTAATGGGAGAAGATTTTAAATCAGTGGAAATGTACATGCATATTAATGCAGGACTAATTTTTCCGCTTTGCGAAACCGGGTGGAGGAATTATTACAGAACGTTTAATTGTTAATGAGAAATTGTGGGGGTAGCTTGTTACAGTGCTGGGCAAACTGTAATGAACAAATGCTTCAGATTAGTGGACTTTGATATTATAAAGGGAATTAAGTTGAAGTCATCTTTTATGTCACTTTTCATATCATAAACTGTGAAGAACTGTCTAGAGAGGTTATATTATCCTCGGCCTTGCATGTATTAGTTACATAATCTTCTCTACATGGTAAGTTGCATCAGACTGAACTCAAAGCAACTGCAAAACAGGAAATTCTCCCATTTTCCTCCTCCCCAAATATCTTCACAAGATCTATCAAACCTCCCCTGCCTGCACGTATATGGTATCTCAAACAGATCTCATGACTTTCCTATCTCTTTTGACGACAAAAATAATTTCATGTGCAGTTATTAAAATGTTCAGTTTAGTTTAAATTAAAATTTCAATTTCACATCCAATTAAAAAGTTTGTTCCCTCATTAGTTTAGGCATGATCTGTGTCTACTTAAAAAAAAAAAAAAAAAAAACACCAGTGAGCCAGATGGTGGGGAGAGGGTGGTCTATCCTTGCATCATTTTTATCTACCTCCTCTTCCTGTCCCACCTCCCTCTCCTCTCCTTCTAGGGTTGGGGCAGGAGGTGTGGAGTAAAGATTAAAGAAAGAGGTACAAATGGTGTGTACCTCACTGCTGCTTTCTGTGGTTTTCTCTTGGGTGGTGTTTTCGGTCTTTAGTCATGATCATGACAGATATTTGACAACTGGAATAACTGCAGGATTTGAGGAGACTCGTCCTGAGGTCCCCTGCACCCCTGGTGGTGCACTGCCGTGCTTTCTTCTCCTGACTGTGTTTTCCCTTTGACAGAGTTTATCAAAGTGATTGCCTGCTACCTTCGGCAAGTGTGCAAGTATATACAAGGCCCACTGGAAACTCGCACATCTGTGTCTCACCAAACTGTGCAAGACAGTTTGCCTAACTGACTCTTTTCGCATCCTGCCAAGTGCAGGCAGTCCTAGTCAGCTTTCTGCTTCTAGGTTTTTCAGTATGAATAGCAGATACCCTTCTCTGTGTTGTTTGCTCCTGAAGTGGAGTTTTTCTCCTGGGCTGTGTCATCTTACCTCATCTGAATGACAAGAGCACAGTCATCTTGCTGAAGCATGAGGGATCTTTCCTTTCTTATAAGCACCCTAACCCTGTAAGTAGTTCTCTTGCAAGAGCTATCACTTACTTGGCTTCAATGAAGACAGAAGAGTGTGCATCCTCTTCTCTCACAGAGAAGAAGAGTTAAGACATCCTGTCTGCCCAGGGATTCCCTTCAAACTTCTTATTTTTATATGTCATGTATTACCTTGTAATGACTTTTAATGAAATGATAGCAATTCTTTTAAGGGTCATGATACCCTGACGGGCTCTGATCCGTTTTGGTCAGCGTTGCATGGGTGGTTTTATTACCACTCATTAGAACGGGGGCGCGCATCGTATCTATTGCTCTGAGCTTTGGAGATTTAGCTGAAAATCTGAGACTTCAGAGGCAGTTCCAAATTTCTTTACAGGTTAATTCTAAATGCTTTTTGCGTTAAGCCTAGGACTGAGCTTACACATGGAGAACTTATAGTAACTAACACAATAAGAAGTAGGACATCTAAGCTTCCCATCACTTTCTCTGAGGATTCTTCATGAGGATGAGAGCAACTCAAATTTGCAACTCATATTTGCATAAAGAAATAGTAATGGACTAGAGGTGAAGATTTCTGTTGGTTAATACTAACTACTTTTTTTTTTTTAATTTTTTTTATTATTTATTTATGATAGTCATACAGAGAGAGAGAGAGGCAGAGACATAGGCAGAGGGAGAAGCAGGCTCCATGCCCCGGGAGCCCGACGTGGGATTCGATCCCGGGTCTCCAGGATCGCACCCTGGGCCAAAGGCAGGCGCCAAACCGCTGCGCCACCCAGGGATCCCAATACTAACTACTTTTAATTCAAGGTTGTATGCTCTCTCACTGATATGTAATAAATTTATTTATTTATTTATTTATTTATTTATTTATTTATTTATTTTTGCAGGATTTATAACCTTTCCATATTATGGGACTTTCAGAATAAAATAAAAATGTTTAAATGGTTGGCACTCAGTTCTATTTAACAAATACTTAAATAACACTATGTGTCAGGCACTGTTCTAAGTGCTTCGTAACTAATAATTCAGTTTTCATAAAAACTCTGTGGGATAGGTAATCTAATCATTCCCATTTTAGCACAGATTAAACCCAGAAGCACAGAGATCACATATTTGCCCAAGGTTACACCATACTAGCTAGTAAAGCTGGGATTTGGCCAGGGGAAGTCTGACTTCAAAATGTATGATCTTGGGCAGCCCGGGTGGCTCAGCGGTTTAGCTCTGCCTTCAGCCCAGAGCGTGATCCTGGAGACCTGGGATGGAGTCCCACATCAGGCTCCCTGCATGGTGCCTGCTTCTCCCTCTGCTTGTGTCTTTCCCTCTCTATCTCTCTCTCTGTTTCTTTCATGAATAAATAAATACAATCTTTTTTTAAAAATGTATGTTCTTACCAGTATGCAATGCAAACATTTTCCTTCTAAGGGATTTAAATAAGATTGAAGTAAGAGACATACAAAAAAAATTAACTAAAAATTGGATAATCCAAAGTCATGAAGTGAATGAAGGGGAAAATTATTATACTGAAGAGTTAAGCACTAAATTTAGCTCTGAGGTTTCTATAACAGGCAAGTCGTAAAGGAAAATTAGATGGTTTATAGTCTTATCAAAGGGAACTTAGAATTTCTTTGGATGAAGAAACTATCTCTAGAATTCAATAACAGATGTTTATATGATGAGGGTATTTTCATAAAAGATGCATCCTATAACATTTCCACAGATTATATAGAAAATCTATTTCTATTATGTCTTATAATAAATAAGTTGAAGATAGTAATGAAAACATTAAAAATTTATGAAGGAAATTCTAAAGGAAACTGTTTATTAATATACCTGTCAAATCTCTCTTCCTTCTGCTTTTAATGATATACCTTAGGTAAAGGAATTATTTTCATAAATTCTGCTCACCTAATTTTTATTTAAGATTTACTTATTCAAAAAAAAAAGATTTACTTATTCATTTTAGAGATAAAGAGCTGAAAAGGGGCAGGGAAAGGGAGAGAGAATCTCAAGCAGACTCCATGCTGAGCATAGATTCATGAACCCGAGATCACAACCCCAGCTGAAACTGAGAGTCAGACATGCCTCCAACTTTGCCACCCAGGTGCCCCTGGTCACCAGATTTTCTAAAAGAAACTTAAAAATAATTTACCCTTTTATATCTCAAATTGGCATAATATTGTTTTTTATCAAGTTTAAATACTTAGGATTAATGAAATTTCTGATATATTGTAATCATTAATATTTAAAATAAAACTGACATATTCTTTAAATGTATCCATAGAATTTAATTACTCTAGTAATTTAATATCTGCTAAAAATCAGTTTTAAGGTGTATGAGCAAGTTTTTAACCAGTATGTAGGAAAAACTTACTCTTCCTACTACATGTTTCTTTTACTCTCACACGATTATTACATTCACAACACTTCTGACATAATAACACTTCCCACACTGGCAATTCTCTGTGGTAGCAGCTGGATGCCCTATAATTCAATTCAATTCTGACACTAGTTGGAGTTAGTACAGACTCCCAGGCTAAGGGCTTAGTCCCACAAGACTGCCCCCTACTTCAGATGCCAATTGCAAGTAGTAGGTCCCGGGTCACCTTGGTTATTCAACCTTGCCTACAGATTGGAGGTTCCCATGACATCAATTAAATTCAGTTATTTGCTAGAATAGCTCACAGAACTCAAGGAAATGCTTATATTTAATATTTTGCTAAATAATAGAAGATGATAAAGGATATACATGACCTGCCAGATGAAGAGATACATAGGTAAGGTCCTAAAAGGTCCCAGACATAGGGCCTTCTGGCCCATTGGAGTTGGGATGTACCACTCTCCTGCCATATTTAGTCCATTTTTAGAGATCCTGCAAAATATTTCTGTGAAATTAGTGTAGATCCCATAATTACATGGTGGGAATGAAAAAAAATTAGAATTTCATCTAAGTAAACATGAATATAGATTTTCAGAATTGAATAAGGCATTCTATAAAAATTCATGAAAAAATTGTCCTGTAAACCTAAATAGGTGTTTGAGAAAATATACAACACTATCTTGCTTCCAGTATGTAATCAATTTACTCCAAGATGTAATGTTGATCTGTTGGCAAGGTAGAATTTATATTAATATGTCCTCCTTGAAATCATGGTGAAAATATGTTACTGAGACAATCAGCACTAGTCAGTGAGAATCTCCTCCTCAATTTCTTTCTCATTCCTGAAAATGGTAAAATTATAGGGAAGGTATACTTCGTAGCAAATTTTTCAGCATGATTTTTTAAAACTTTATACTTTCTAATTTTTAGATACATTAGTAAATAGTTAAAGCATAGAGCCCTGCATGAGTGTGTCACTTCAGTGAAATCAATTTCCACTAACATCACTGTTTCTTACTGACACGGTCTTTGTTTTGTTCTCATGTGATGCTCCCTCAAAGCAATGGATTGTCTAAGGATAGTCAGTGGGTAGAACAGATGAAGTCACAAAACAATAATCATCATTTCTACCATCCCAATCCAAAATATATCTTAATTCAGAACTTCCAAATTACATTGGCAAGATTCATGGACATTGCTGTATGTCCCTATAATCTTTTTGTATTGCATTCCTTTTAATGCCATATTTTATCCTTGATAAAAGTATATAAAAACTATGGGTTTATGGTGCCTAATTAGAAGAGTCTTTTCGGATATCAGCTTTTGAATTGCCTCTCTTTTTTCAGTGCCTCATAGATTTTTATATTCCAAGGCAGCGTGCACTACTAAAGTGGTTAGGGTGTGTTACTCTTTCTTTGGGTGTAGTATGAGAAGTGTGGGTATTAAAGGTGAAATGAAAGAGGAAAGCTTGCACAATGTTCCTATTGCAGTTATTTTCTCAGTCAACATTATTTTTTATGAAGGAGGGTATATTTTCACGGAAGATCTAGAAGTTGTATGAGTCCGTGTGCCACTCGGAAAGGTTTTCTGTACCCTCAAGGTATATTCAAATCCCTAGTTACATACTAGACTACAGTTCAGATGTGCAAATTTTCAGTTTGATGTTTGAAAGCTCTAAATACTGAGCCTGAATTCCTCTGGTTTAACTATAAGGATTTTGTGTCATTGGTTAGTTACCAGTCTCTTAACCACTATCTTGATTTTAATACCACATATTAGTTTTGCCTGCCTTAAAAAATTTTATACGCATAATTCAATACATAATTCAACATGTATTTTTGTGTGGATGACTTATTTTCTTCCAGATTATTCTTAGGAAACTCATTCATTTTTATGTCACTGTGGTTAAAGGTTTATTTTTGTATTGCTTCCCATTCTGTGAATATACCATGATCTGTGTGTCTGATTTACAGGTGATGGAAATCTCAAGGTGTTTTCCATTTGGAGTTTTTGTAAATGATGTTACTATAAACTTTCAGAAGTTTCTTGGTCCCTTGATGGCAATTATCATTCCCTTGATGGCAATTATCATTACTGGCCAGTGTAGAGAACTTTGATTTCCTCTTCTTCAGAGTCCTAATGGTAGGCTTGTTGAGGAATTCTTCTGGAGATTCTAACCATTTTTATGGAGATTAAGAATGCTAAGTAGAGGCCCCAGGACTAGAAAACATGAAGCTACTCTATGCAAATACACTACAGAGCAAGCTCACCAGGTAAAGCTGTTTCTCCACAAAATTCACACTTCAAAAATATGGGAAAAAATTGCAGCCATTTATTTACTTATTTTAGCTACTAGAATCTAGACATTTATTGCAAAGGCAAATCATTAGGAAAAGTTCCTAGAAATAGACTTGTTGTACAAAATAGATAAATTTTGAGGTTTCTGATTAAGGACCAGTAACATTTTACACACCATCACAATGTGTCAGAATGCCTATCTCTCTTACCAATGCCACATAGAGATTATTGCCAATTCTGGCTGAAAATGGGATCTCTATATTGTTTTTATTTTCATTGCTTTGATTGCAGGTGGTGTTGAAACAGTAGATCTAATCATGAGACAGAGCTTGGAGTGAGAAGAGAAGGAAAGGAAAGAAATAATTAAGCTTTTATTTAAGGTTTTCATTCTGTTTTCTGTTATTAAAATGTATAAAAATAATTTTGGATAAAGTTCCCCCCTTTATCATCTACCTCTCTGTTCAGGAATCCTTTTACTATTTAATTATCTATTTTTCAACATTTCAGATTTCTAGGTGGAGCTGGAGGAAAGAGGCATGGGGTGAAGTCTAAGAGGCTGGGAACCATTAGGATTAGGTGAGACCAGACGATTCATTTTCTTCTACACTTCTTCTTCCAAAATTTAGATTATGAAGTGGCACACATATACTGTGATAATACTATTCTACCTTTTTGAAAAAGCAGAAACATCTAAATTTTAAGATTTCAAAATAAATTTTGCCTTAGCAGTAATAAAGCAGAAGGACACCAGTGTTACACAATGAAAGTTAGTGGCAAACCATTTACCTTCATGTATTAGAGCACCTTGTGTATAGTATGTATTTTAAAAAGGTTGAAAGAATGAATGAACAAGAAAGTGAATGAAAAATGTTTACTTGCAAGATATGAATGCTAGCAGAAAAAAAAAATCAAGTTGGGAAATGTAAAATGGTTTTTAAATCTCTTTATGTCTTGCACCAGGGTGACTGAGTCGGTTAAGCATCTGCCTTCAGCAGTTGGGTTGGGTTCCTTGTTCAGTGGGGAGCCTGATGCTCTTTCTCACTGCTGCTCCTTCTGCTTGTGTTCTCTCTCTCTCTCTCTGTCAAATAAATAAAACTTTAAAAATTAAAATAAAAAATAATTTTTTATGTCTACTGTTTACTAAAAATTTTAGAGGTTTGAGTTATCAAAAAATCAATGAGCAAAATATTACTCATTGAAAGAAATAATGATTTTTATGTCATCCATTGTTATGTATCAGTTTACGGGCCAGTATAGTTTGTCAAAAGCAAGCTAAGTGGGAGATTGCTGTGGAATATGCTTCTACTAGGGGTTTTTTTGGTAAATAAACATGCTATGGTGAGAGAAAAATAATTCCAAACATTATCAAAGAAAAATCCACTTTGATGGATATGCATTATTACTTCAGAGATTTTTTTTCACTGTTGTTACAGCTAAACTGACAATTAGCCCTCAAATTTGTAATATTAAATATATAGATGAAATATTAGAAACACAATTAAAACAGCAATAATGCAGTATGCATTACAAAGTCTTTTCATAAAAACACCAAGCATTTGTTCCCAGGTAGGATTAAGACGTATGGAAATGGAGAGGAAATTCCAGAAGGACAGTTGGGGGCAAAGAATAAGGATCCATTCCTGTTAGCTTAGGTGATTGGAAATGTTATAAGATGGATACAGAATTTAAAGAAATGAAAGTAAACTATCTTAGCAGATGCCATAAAATATTAGCATGTAATTTTTTTAAGTTTATAATCATCCTTTTTGAGAAATGAAATGTTTAGATGCAAAGCATCTCAGGGAACTACCTTAGTAGAGACCATTCTTTGCTCCTATAATGTTTCTCCTTTATGATGACTTCAGTTATATTCAGTTTCAACTTCTTGCCCTTGCAAACTGATTACTTTCTCACTTCCTTTCTTTTCTTTTGTCATAATATATCTTTATTTAAGACTTCTGCTTACTTATGGCTTGTGTTGGTTTTTATTGTTTCAGAGATCCTGCTTACAGGCTTCTCTTTTTGTATATATCCAGATTTGCTCATCATATTTCCTGATTTCCACTTTGTGTGGCTTATGGTCCAAATTCAGAGAGAGATCATCTAATTAAGTGAAAGATTCACAAAATACAAGGCATTTTTTGGTGTGACTTTTATTTAGATAAACCCAGAAGCCATTTCAGGAAAATTGCCACTAGTATTTGTTATTAACTGCCCTGGAGTTTATTTTCAGAAAACAAATTTCAGGAAACAAATTTCTATAATGGGGTCCTATCACTAGCCAAATCGCCTTGGCAGAGTTCTTAGATCACCTGTGTAAAGGACATGCTTAAAAGAAGGTTGGACTAAGAGGAGTACACTGGAATTTCTTAGGACGTTGTGAAACTGGCAGATAGCTTCCATGATATGCCTTCCAACCTTGTGAAAGGTGATAGTAAATAAGAATCTTAAAGATTCAACAAAAATTTTTAAAAAGCTGCAACTCCAAAATTCTTCTCATTTTATGATGAAATCATTTAATACATCACAGTGCTGTCTGCTGTCATTTATTTTTGCCAAGGAAATGTGCTTATAATGAATAACACGTCCAGCACCTGGGTGGCTCAGTCAGTTAAATGTCTGACGTTGGCTCAGGTCATGATCCCAGGGATGAAGTCCCACATTAGACTCTCTGCTCAGCGGGGAGCCTGCTTCTCCCTCTCTCCCTGCTTGCCACTCCTCCTGCTTATGCTCCTTCTCTCTCTTTTTCATAAATAAATAAATAGATACATAAATACATAAATAAGTAAACAAACTCTTTATAATGAATAACACTTCAGTTAACCTAAGAGAGTATTAAAAATGTAAAAATGTTGGTATTCTAATAGTTTATACATGGTCAGTCTTTCTGATTAAAATGCAGTGCTATAATAAATGTTGACTCTACCCTCAATTTCCGTAGTAAAATCATACTCAAACCATATTGAAATAATAAATCAAGCAAAAGAGTGCAGAGATCAGAAAGGACCACCTTGTATAAGAGTTGAAGTGACTTATTCAGAGAATTCCTTTACTCTTTACCGGTAGAGACCCATGGAGAAGTCAACTTTCAGTTTAGGAGGTAAAGGGATTGGTGACTTACACATTTGACAGTAGTAGTTATTTTTAAAATTAAACAAAATGGGGTTTATCTTCAAAGTAAAGCTTTAGTTACCAAAGCCATATCATTATTCTGTTTATTGAACCTGAGAGTTTCCTTTCACAGTAAACAAGAAGATGTAATAGTTTCAGAGAGGGAGAAATGGGAGCTTTTCTGTGAGCTTTTATTGAGTGTTCTTATGAACTTGTGAAATGTTTTCCTATTTTAGGTTAAGTATTAAGTAGAGTGACATGTGGCTGCACCATTTTTACACCCCCTTGTTAAGTGACATACACTTCCATACACTATTTGAAATAATAAGTGAGCAATTTGAATTGAGTGTAGGTGTTAGTAACATTTGCAGAATTTTCCACATTGTGCTCTTGGCTCCTGCCATTAGACTTTTAACTACTGAGAAATAAAGCTATAGACATTTCTAGTGATAACTCCGGCTAGTCTCCTTCATAATGCCAGTATGGAGACAAATTTACCCACATGAAACACGCATACAACTTGGTTTGGAGGAGAATTTCAGAACGGCAGTACCAAACCTAGGATAGTGCATTAGACATCATTTGTCCCTTGTTTTCATTTTATATAGGCTCAGAGAGGTCGTTTTACACAAAAGCAAAAAAATTGCAAATAAAAATGGATATTTTACTAAAGAAAGGATATAGGCATATCCCACTTTATTGTACTTGGCAGATACTGAGACTTTTTTGTTTTGTTTTGTTTTTGTTTTTTAACAAACTGAAGGTTTGTGGCAATCCTGTGTGGAGTAAATCTTTTGGCACCATTTTTCCAGAAGCATTTGCTCACTTTGTGTCTCTGTGTCACATTTTGATAATTCTCGCAATATTTGAGATTTTTTCATTATATTTGTTAATATTGATCTATTATCAGTGATTTTTGATGTTACTGCTGTAGTTGTTTTGGAGAACCACCAACCAGGCCTATATAAAATGGCAAGCATAAACAATAAATGTATATGCCCTGACTGCACTGACCAGCAATTCCTCAGTTTCTCTCCTTCTTCTCAGACCTCCATATTCCCTGAGGCACAACAATGTTGAAATTAGGCAAATTAATATCCCTACAATGGCCCCTGTTAAGTGTTCAAGTGAAAGGAAGAGTCACACATCCCTCACTTTAAATCAAAAGCTAAAATTTATTAAGCTTAGCAAGGAAGGTATATCAAAACCAAGATAGGCTGAAAGCTAGGTCTCTTGCACCAAAGAGTTAATCAAATTGTGACTGCAGAGGAAAAGTTTTTGAAGGAAATTAAAAGTGCTACTCTAGTGAACACACAAATGATGAGGAAGTAAACCAGCCGTATTGCTGATAGGGAGAAAGTTTCAGTGGGTAGATCAAACCAGCTATGACATTCCCTTAAGCCTAATAAGCCTGATCCAGAGCAAGGCCCTAACTCTCTTCAATTCTTTGAAGGATGAGAGAGGTGAGAAAACCGCAGAAGAAAAGTGTGAAGCTAGCTGAGGTTGGTTCATGAGTTTTAAGGAAAGAAGTCATGTCCATAACATTAAAGTGCAAGGTGAAGCAGCAGGTGCCAATTTAGAAGCTGCAGCAAGGAATCCAGAAGATTTAGCTAAGATAAGCAGTAAAGGGTGGCTACAATAAACAGATTTTCAATGTAGATGAAAACAACTTTCTATTTGGAAGAAATTGCCATCTAGGACTTTTATAGCTAAGGAGGAGAAGTCAGTGCCTGGCTTCAGAGTTTCAGAGGACAGACTGACTCGTTAATGGCTGATGCAACTAACTGGTGCCTCTACGTTGAAGCCAGTGCTCGTTGACCATTCTGAAAATAGGTCTCTTAAGAATTCTGCTCACTCTGCTCTGCTTGTGCTTTAGAGATAGAATAACAAAGACTGAATGACACGATGGCACATCTGTTTACAACAGGGTTTGCTGACTATTGTAAGCCCACTCTTCAGATCTACTGCTCAGAAGAAACAATTTCTTTCAAAATATTACTGCAAACTGACAATGCACCTGGTCACCCAAGAGCTCAGACGGACATGTACAAGAGGTTAATATTTTCACGCTTCCTAATATAACTTGGTTCCAGCTCATGGATCGAGGAGTGATTTTGACTTAAAGTTTTGCTTTTTAAGAAAAAAACATTTTCATGAGGCATTAGCAGCCAATAGATAGTGATTTCTCTGATGGATCTGGCCATAGTAAATTAGATACCTTCTGGAAAAGAGTCACCATTCTATATGCCATTAAGAATATTTGTGATTCGTGGGAAAATTTTGGTCAAATATCAGCATGTGCAGGAGTTTGGAAGAGGTTGATTCCAAACCTAATGGATGACTTTGAAGGACCCAAGACTTCAGTGGGGGAAATAACTGTGGATATAGTGGAAACAGAAAGGTCTGGAATCAGAAGTGAGTCTGAAGATTTGACTAAATTGCTGCAATCTCATGAAAAAAACTCAAATATAAGTTGCTTCTTATGTTTGAGCAAAGAAAGTGGTTTTTTGAGTTGGAATCTACTCCTAGTGAAGTAGCTGTGAAGATTGTTGAAATGACAACAACGGATTTAGAATATTATATTAACTTAGTTGATAAAGCAGCAGTAGAGTTTGAGAGGATTCACTCCCAATTTTCAAAGGTTCTGTTGTGGGTGAAATGCTATCAGACAGAATCAATGCTACAGAGAAATCATTTGTGAAAGGAAGAGTCAATCAATACAGCAAATTTTATTGTCTTATTTTAAGAAATTTCCACAGCCACCCCAGGCTTCAACAACCACCATTCTGATTAGTCAGCAGCCCATCAACATTGAGGCAACAATTTCTACTAGCAGGAGAGCCTGGGTGGCTCAGTAAGGGTAAGCGTATAACTCTTGATTTCAGCTCAGGTTAGGATCTCGGGGCTGTGGAATCAAGCCCCACATGCGGCTGTGGGCTCAAGGTGAAGTCTGCTTGAAGATTCTCCCTCTGTCCTTCCTCCTACTTGTGTGAGCATAGGCTTTCTCTCTCTCTCTCCCAAATAAATAAATCTTAAAAAAAAAAAAAAGGAATTTCCACTAGCAAAACTATAACTTGCTGAAAGCTCAGATCATAGATAGCATTTTTTAGCAATAAAGTATTATTAAATTAAGGTACGTACATTGTTTTATGAAACATAATGCACTTAGTAACACTTAACATAACACTTAATAGACTATAATGTAATGTAAACATAACTTTTATATGTACCGGGAAACCAAAAAATTCATTTGACTAGCTTTATTATGATATTTTCTTTATCGTAGGGGGCTGAAACCAAACCCGCAATATCCCTGACATATGCCTGTATATGTATGGAGCCATTTAAATAGTTTACTCTGTTTTCTCCCATATTTATAAGTAAAAAGATTTTTTCATATTTTATTTAAGTTCCTTTATTTTATAATGAGCACAGAAGTTTAGAGACTTAATTTACACTTAATTTTTGAAGGAAACTCAGCACATGTTACAACCCTAATTAACATTTTTTACTTTAACTTATCAGATACTGTAGGGGTATACACAGGTTTCTACAGGGTTCCTGTTATACCATTTAAACATTCCCACTGTGGAATGTCATCAGTGTCTGTTGTTGGGACACATTTGTATGACATTCTGCCCATTATAAGGAAATCCCATCTATTTAATTACATAAGAAACAAGTGAAATATACAGCCTCTTAGCTCACATGTAGTCTCTTTGGTGCATCATTTTGCTCTTGTTGACAGGCTCCTTGATGCTTTTATATGGGATTCTTTCACAACATCTTAGGCTCTTAGAGGTCAGGGACTACATTTTATTTTCTTCAACATTCCCAGTGTATGGCACAATATTGTGAACATAGTCATTTTAATAAGTAAATGATTATTTGCTAAGTAATTATGTTATACTTGAGAGCACTCATACATGAGGTCGGTCGGTTATTAAACAAGTAGCAATTAAGCAAGTGAGAAGTCATACATGCCTTTCATCTAGTTTTCACTTCTTCTCTTTCCACTTGATTTGTTTGCTGATAATGGTTCCCTTAGAATACCTAGAACAAATCCTCAGGTATCTCTGCCTTGTATATTGTAAGAAGATGCCTACTATTCAGTTGTTCTTCTGTGAGTAAACTGTCTAAAATTGAATTCTTGAAGTGATCTTGGAGATGAAAGGGTTGCAAGCATTGAACTCTCATGGCTGCTAATACCCTAAACTTCAATAGATGTTAGAGAAATTCATCAGATTTGAGGGATTTTATGAATTTTTACATTTTATCGAGTATTTTAATAGTTATTATGAAGTACAAATCAGAAAATGTTAAATAATGAAGTGGGAATTTTTGAAATGGAAGGATAAATCTATCGAGAATCCGAGATTAGCTAAGGAGTTTTAGGTGGAGTAAGAAAACCTGGAATTGGGCACATGATCAGGATGGGTACATATGCATAAATTGTCCCTGGTTGAGTACTATAAAAACGTCTTAGGCAATTTATCACAAACAGGTAACTTATAGATATGTCTTATTTGACATGTATAATATTTTGTAAACATTTGAATATGTTGTAAACACTTAAAAGTAAAAAATTTTTACTTAAAAATTTGAATTTGTGGTTCTCTTGGACCGTCAGATCTGGCAATTCTGGTTTAACATCTTAGCCACAGCTACAGCTGACTGAATCAGCAGGCCGCTTTTGATGGAGTAGTTACTGTTATTTACAGAATGGTTATATGGTTTTTAGGTCCCCTACAGTTGCCACTAGTTTCTTTCACGTATTTACATGATCTGCCCAGCACCTTTGCTTTTTGTTTTGTAGGTAGTATCTCAAGCCCACAGATCTACGTTCTTGAATTACTAGAACTAACTCAATGGAGTCATTGAACTACATTCAAAGCTGGAATGAGATAGTATAGATCTGTATTGTTCAATATAGTGGCCACTTCACATATACAATTATTTAAATTTAAATTCACTAAAATTAAACAAAAAAATAGGGGGAATAGGGGAAGGGTATTAAAAGGTACAAACTCCCAGAATATAGTTAACAATATGTAACAACTCTTCATGGGGCCAAATGGTAACTAGACTTATTGTGGTGATCACTTTGTAATGTGTGTGTGTGTGTGTGTGTGTGTGTGTATATATATATATATATACATATACATATTTTACATATATGCATACATAATTTATATATATATTTTATATATGCATATATATATATATATATAAATCACTGTGTTGTGCCTGAAACTAATACAATAGTGTATGCCATCTACACTTCAATAAAAACATTTAAAGATTCAATTGTACTAGCTGTATTTCTGCTGCATTTCAAGCTGTCCTTTCATATAGATTGAGAAAATTTTTATCATTGTAGAAAGTTTTATTAGACAATACTGATATAGAAAGTAAACTCTTTACAAGTGACAGTGACAAAAGCTAAATCAAGGGTGGTAAGCTTCAGATTGAAAATGCTGAAAAAAAAATAAAAAAGAAAATGCTGAAGCTCAAATAAGTAAGCATCCAGCACCCACTGAATTGAGGTATAGAAAGTGGGAAGTGTTTAAAAAGATAATCCAAATCTCCTTAAATCTATTTAAGCACACTGGCCCAAATGGATTGCATTCTAAGGAAATGGAAGTATTTGTACATGGAATGGGAAAACTTACTACTGATACTGAGGTTATGAACAGTTGGATTTCTAGAAGAAAAAAAAAAACCTGGAAAAAATCCTGGAAACTATATACAAGGGCACTTATTAATCTTTGGGTGGGCATAATTACATAATGGACCCCCAAACTGATGGCTTAGGAATACGTAAGAAAACAATTGCATAATGAGCCAGCTTATGAGAAGAACAAGTAATGGCAAAATACCTATTAACTTGGCCCACTGCATTGAAATAATTTTAATGAAAAACTTCAAGACATTTTATTGTCTTCCCTAATAGTGATTTGCCTAGCTAATCTTCAAGGTCTCTTCAAGTTCAAAAATATTATGCTTTTATTACTGAAAGAAGAATGTCTTTGAATACAAGATTCGGAATAATAGATAGATTTATAGCTGAGTCAATAACTTTACTTAAAATATAATCACTAAATAGATGGTAATTCAGGAGGGATCTCTTGTGGCATTCCATAAAATTAGAAGATTATATGTTGAGATGTGTCATGTTTTATATTTTTGTCAATGATTTGAATGAATGAATTCATACAAGGCAAGATTATTAAATTATCAGTGACACAAAGCTGGGAGGAAAAGTTAATATATGCAATGTCAGATTTAAAATTTGAACAGATTTGATGTCTCAAAACTAACAAGAGTTAGATGAATTTTTTTTAAGGTGATGCTTAATGGAGAATTTTTTTGAGGGCATAGACTGGTATTTCTTAAGAAGTTATGAATTTTAGACTCAAAATTCAGACTAACTTGACAGCCTGAAATCTGGGTTGAATTAAACAAGGTGGTTGGTGGTGATACCCTAGTATTCAGCCTAAAATAAAACCAGCTATCATGATACATCTGCTCCTTGAAATACCTTCTTTGCTTGATTTCGGAAAAGCAACCTCCTTATAGTTCTACAACTCCTCCTCCTCTGTTGTCTACACTGATTCATCTTCATCTCCTCTCTCTTTCTTTAAATTTTATCTATTTGACAGACAGAGAGTAGGAGCAGGGGAAGAGGGAGAAGCAGACTCCCCACTGAGCAGGGAGTCCTATGTGGTGCTCAATCCTATAACCCCCCGAGATCATGACCTTAGCCCAAGGCAGTTACTGAGCCATCCAGGTGTCCCATTTTCCTCTATTTCTTAGAGAGCATTCATGCTTGTACCATTGAATCTGTGTGGTGACTCTTCCAGTTTTAAATCTCTGAACTGTGTATTCACATACCCAGCAGCCTACTTGCATAGGCATCTCCTCTTGAATTTCCGGTAGAAATTATCTCATACTTCCATGCATATTTCCAGTAGAAATATCTCATAATTCTGTGGGCCCAGTTCCTCATTTTGTCTTCTAGACTTGCACCACCTTCAGTGTTCTCCATCCCAATTAACTTTATTCTCCAAAAATTTGGAGTCATTCTTGACTCTTCACTTTTTCTTACCTCTAAATGTAGTCAGTCAGAAAATTTTGCCTAAATATTTCTAGATTGCCTAGGTTTTCAACATCTCCACTGGTCTAGTATACCATCAGCTCTCACCTGGATATTTCAGTAACCTCCTAACTCTCTTTCTGTTCTCACCCTTGCTATATCCTTTGTACTTTGAACTTTGTAGTCAGGTTAATCCAGTTAAATATTACCCTGTCACTATGAGACCCAGTGTCTTCCAATCAGGACCCTTCTCACTCAAAATACATCCCTAAAGCCTCTACAATGGTCTGTAAGTCTTTCCTCTCCCATTTCATTTCTGGCCTAATGTAATTCTCTGCTACCACATTGACCTCTCTCTGTTCTCTAGCACAGCAGGTCCATGCTTACCTCAGGGCATTGCACTCTGCCTGTAACACTTTTTCTCCAAAGTAGTTTTTGTTGCTCATTCCCTCATATCTTTCACATTTTTAGTCAGGTATCACTTTCTCATGAGACTATCCTATTTAAGCTGTCTGTGTAAATATTTTCAGTTTCTCCTAATGTCAGACTTTCTTCCATACTTAAGTTTTCTCCAGAACATATATTACCTTCTAAGCTACAGTATAACTGGGGCACCTGGGTGGCTCAGTCAGTTACGTGTCTGCCTTTGGCTCAGGTCTTAATCTCAAGGTCCTTGGGATGGAGTCTCACGTTGGGTTCCCTGCTCAGAGAGGAGTCTGTTTCTTGCCTCTCCCTCTGCCCCTCTCCACAGCTCCAGTGCTCGCTCTTTGTCTCAAATAAATAAATAAATAAATAAATAAATAAATAAATAAAATATTTTTAAAAAACCTACAGTATAACTTACACATTTTTACTATCTATCTTTGCCCGCTAAAATATAAACTCCTAATGCCAAGGAATTCTTTCTATTTTATTCACCATTTTATCCCTTACTCCTAAATTACTGTTAATTTACAGTAGGTGCACAGAAATTATTTCTGAATGAATGCATTTATTTGGGAACAAAAGAAAGAATGACTCAATAAAGCTACTGTGGAAAAGATAAAGGATTTACCTAAGTTCGGTGTTCATCATTGCTGAGGCATCTAAGAAAGACATCTTGGTTTATAGGAATGAAGTCTAGATTAAGAGGCATCAAAACCCTCTGTGGTGCCCCAGCACAAACTATTATTTTGCCTTTATGCCTTTGAAGACGACACTTGAAAAGCATCAGTTTTAATGGAGAGTGTTAGAAACTTAAAAAAAAATGATTTAGAAGTTGTTTGATGAAAAAATACATTTACTATGAGTAGATTCAGAAAGTACTAGTAGTAAGGGGTGAAAATTACTGATCTAGTATCAGTGCTTAAGACAGTATCATCAATATTCTTTATAATTGCCATTTTAAATGGTGTGATCTGTAATTGTCAGTAGGAAGCTTCCTTTTTGAGGGAGTACTCAAGCAGAGGCCAGATCGTTAACTGTCTAGAAAATTATAGAATGAGATGTGTAATGGGTAGAAAGAGAGGCTTGTAGATCCCATCTGAGTCCTAATATTCTATAATTTTTACTACGAAGCAGAGACTGATGCACAGATATAGCTGTGTGAGTAGTTATGTATGTATGTATGTATATAGATTAGGTTATTGTAGAATTTATGTACATAATTGGCATATATATACACATATATATACACACATACATATATTACAGAAATATGTCAGTTTTATTTTTACAGACATTAATTTGATCCTAGAAATGACATTATTACATGTAAAACTCATCAACCTTTGCCTAAGCTTGGAGTTCAGACCCTACAACCTGTTTCCTTCCAGTGTTTTCTCCTCTCTGGGACATCAAATTCCATGTACAAAGTCAAGGCCATTATATGATAAGCATAACTTTGGGCCTTTAAAAGATCAAGAGCTGGCCATATGGATAAACATTTTTACCATTTACTGCTTCAACCAAGTTTTAAATTTTATCCAATATAAATTCTTTTTCCACGGAACACACAATTATAATTATGGTTCTCTATTACAAAACCTATTTCCTTATAAGTTATTTCTTAAGGTTTTTCATATTCAGGCAGTTTTCTGGAAGTGACAAGCATGAATTAAACTTAACTGGTATGAGTTTATATATCGACACATGAGGTTATCTTTTATTTACTGAAGTAGGTCAAAAGGAACGAGAAGGAAAAAAAAATCAATGATCTGACAAGATGAGTGAAAGTTCATATTGTCTATTGTTTCAGAGAGCAGGTGTTGTATTTATTATTGCTGTGAAACTTGAGAGATGGTTGGGTGAGAATTTTCAGTTGTATTCCAGATAAAATTCCCTTGTGAATGAACTGCTTCCAAAAGTTGATAACACAGTTGTCAAAGAAGCATCTAGCCTATTAGATTTAAATATTCATATATATGTCACTGTTTACAATAGTAATTATTTTTAAATGACTCCATACCAGGGTTTCTGAAACTTTAAGAATTACAGAAGGAAAAAAATATAAATACAGATCCCTGGGCCTTACATCCAGATAGTCTGATTCTTCAGGTCAGGATAACATAGAGACATGCTTATTTAATGAACCCTTGGCCTCCCTCTACCGCATGGTATAGATGGTCTATAGACCACGCTTTACCTAACACTCTAAACCTTTATGTACACCCATATTTTTAAATCAAAGGTGTCCTTTTGTATGCCTGGTTTATACTACATAGATATGTAATAGAGTAAAAGTCCATTTGTGTTTAGGTCTAGACTTTTTAGTGTTTTTTTTCCTCATTACACATATTTATTCTAGCAAATTCTTTCATCATGTCTTCCAAAATGTATGTGGAAGGACACACAACAAAATAATTTTCTTTCCTAGCTGAGGCCTCTCACTTTACAGACACATATTTGGGGAGAGAGCACCCTCATGTGGTTATATGATGCTAATGTTCCAAAATTTTATTTTATGTCTTAGGCAATGAGAAGAAAGTAATTGCAGGTAACAGCACCACCAACCCATTGGATCGTTTTGTTTCCAGAGTTTTTAGAGGACCCTTTTTATTTTTTTTTCCTGGTGTGTGTGTGTGTGGGGGGGTGTTAGCTTGCAAAAATGGTTCCATTCCCACTTGCACTTTCAGGTTCCCATAACTGTGACATCCTTTATTGCTTCAAGAAGCCTGTGCCAGTACTAATGTTAAGTCATAATGAAATAAAATTAAGTTTCTGGGGACATGGGACTCATCAACACACAATCACAGCATTTTGGTTTTGGTTTTTGTTTTTAAGTAGGTTCCACACCCAGCATGGAGCCTAACTCAGGGCTTGAATTCAGCACCATGAGATCAAGATCTGAGCTGATATCAAGAGATGGATGGTTATCCAAATGAGCCACCCAGACACCCAGTGTTCTGTTATTATTTAGTGGTTTCTCTGGACCATGGGAATAATTTAGCTTTGCTTCAAAATCCTAAATGAAATATCAAAAATATTCTAAGGTTTAGGGAAATTTTTGAATTGGACATTAAGTATTTCACAAACAACAACAAAAAATAACTTTTTTATACAAACAAAACTGCCCCTGAACTTGATTACAAAATCTTTTGGATGACAAACCTTTTTGTAGAGGACCTATATCCCACTTACTTTTACTGTTGTGTTTGGGGAGTGTTAGACACTGTAAAAAAACAAAAACAAACAAACAAACAAACCCAGTAACTCCAGCCAAAAGAATAACATTAACAACAGTAAACAAAAATGATAATTAAAATTTTCTATTTTTATTGTTTTATGGTATAAATTTGCTTTGTATTAATATTTGTCAAATATAAGCAAGAAGCACATACTTAATATGAATAATACAGTAAGCATGTAAAAAAGAAATCTATTAAATTACTGAACGATTTTAAGATTGCTGATAGGTTGGCCATTGCAACCTAGAAGAATTATATTAATTTGAACTTATACTAATAAAGAATAAAATAATAGTAGTAGTAATAGTAGTGGCAGTAGTAATAATAGTAGTAGTAACAATAGTAATATTGAAGAATAGCGTGCAGCCTATGGAAGTAGGTTACAGAGAAAATATAAAAAGAGTATGGAAATAGTGTGATAGAAGTAGAGAAAGAATAATTTAGATAATTTACTATAGGAAACCGAAATCAATTTGAAATTACAAAGTACGGAGTCATGGGATCCCTGGGTGGCGCAGCGGTTTGGCGCCTGCCTTTGGCCCAGGGCGCGATCCTGGAGACCGGGATCGAATCCCACGTCGGGCTCCCGGTGCATGGAGCCTGCTTCTCCCTCTGCCTGTGTCTCTGCCTCTCTCTCTCTCTGTGTGTGACTATCATAAATAAATAAAAATTTAAAAAAAAGATTTAAAAAAAAAAAAAAAAAAAAAAAAAAAAAAACAAAGTACGGAGTCATAATCACATCTAAAGAATATAAGCAATTAAATGAGATATTAGATGCAAGGAAATAATTTAGGAGAAAAATAATTACTTGGCAGAGCCCTAAATCTTATTAGAATAATGAAGAGCAGAAATACTTCAGTAATCATGATCAGTGCTATAAATGACCAACGATGAAAATCATAAGAAAGCCTAAGAAAACTATACTAGTGAAAGTAATCCTAAAGGAGATGTACTAAGTATTTGAATTATTAGAGAAAGGATTTATTAAGGATTTGAATCCACAGGAAAGATGATTGGCATCACCAATCATGAGAATAAAAATTGATAACGGCTCAGAAAAAGAAAGAAAATCCATAAAGTCAATAGAGGGAGAGATGGTACACCGAGAATTCTTTATCTCTGTAGCATATAAATGACATATCAAAGCAAGGGAAAGGCATTCTCTCTTTTTTTTTTTAAGATTTTATTTATTCATGAGAGACACACAGAGAGAGAGAGAGGTAGAGACACAGGCAGAGGGAGAAGCAGGCCCCACGCAGGGATCCCGATGTGGGACTCAATCCCAGGACCCAGGATCACACCCTGGGCTGAAGGCGGTGCTAAACCTCTGAGCCACCCAGGAATCCCATGGAAAGGGCATTTTCATACAAGACTCAGGAATTGTACAATCCAGATATTCTTCTGGAAAAATTTCCTTGAAGACATAGATAAAGAAGAGGAGAATGGAAATAAGAAGGTACAGGTAGACTTTGTTAGGGGGCATTTTTTTTTAGAACATTTGCCCTTTAATTTGCATTTAAAATCAGTTTCTTTAAATATTTTAGTTATATGTTCTGAATAGTGAAGACAGAATGGATGGTACAGGTACTCAGTATCAGCTCCCAACCCCCCCTCCCCCAGGCCTTGCTTCTCTGCTCAAGATCCAAAGGGGCTCCTGGTGTCAAGTGGCCACTGCCTCAGGCCCGGATGCAGCTGGATGCAAAGTGAAGAAGCCCAGCAGCTTTCGTGACAAGTATTTAAACTTGCTCCAGACAATTCCAATGATTGTACCCAGACCAAGGGGCAGCATCACCTCAGAGGTGTGTTAACATCTTGGGGCTGGTTTCCACCACCGTCCGCCCTCCCCAAGATCTGCTGTTCTGCAGATGAAGCGCTTAGGCCCCACTCCCCAAGGGCCCTGATGCAGAGAAGCAGAGCTTCAGTCCCAGTGCTTCCACCCAGGGCCTTTAAAAGCTCACATCAACCCAAGCCAGTCCACAGAAGCCTCCTCACCCCAACCTCACCAGGCTCTGGCCCTTGGCACCACACCCTGTCCCACTGCCATGTGCTACAATGGTTCCAACAGCCCAGGAAGGCCATACAACACAATATTACTTGCAAAATTGTGTAAAAAACCCACAAAAGATAGGCAGTATCATACAGAATTTAAAAAAAAAACAGTATGGGGGCAAAATAAAACATGATTTAAATCAATATAAGTAAAATCAAATACACCTATTAAAATATAATAATTATGAGCTTAGAAGTAAAAGGAAAAATACTTTCAGTGTGAGTTAAAGCATTAACTTTATGCTGTCCTAAGATATATATTCAAAATCATGCTTTGTTTATAATAATGTATGCAAATTGACAGTGTCAATTATTTTAACTACAAGACATATTATGACCAGTGGAACAACGACTCTAAGTAGGTACTACTGTTTCTATTTTTAATGTATAAGAAGACTGACACTTAGAAAATATTATAGATTTGAGCAAATTCAGTTTTTAAATGAATGCTGTAACCCTGACCTTCTGACTACCAAATTTGGTGTTTTTCCTGGTGCATTATAACACAGAATTTTTATTTTATAAGTTTCTAACATACACCATTATATCTAGAGAATAAATTACTTTTTAAAATCATTTTACAATTACATGAATGTTGATCGTAGACCATCAGGAAAATATAGACAAAATGGAAATAGAATGAAGGAGACAAGCCCATGTGTTTAATCAATTCAATGTCGTATGCCTGGGTTTTAGGATTTCTTTATTCTGCTGACTTTGCCAAGAGCTTGCTGTTATTTACTTGCTTGCTTATTCGTAAAATGAGATAATATTATTCATTATACTTATCACTGTAGGATACTTGAGAGAAGAATGACATAATACTTTTTTTGTTTTGTTGTTTAAAGTTTTTATTTGAATTCTAGTTAACATGTGCTGTAACACTGGTTTCAGGAGTAGAATGCGGTGATGCATCGCTTACAGATGACACTCAGTACTTGTCACAAGTGCCCTCCTTAATACCCATCACCCATTTAGCTCATCCTCCACCCACCTCCCCTTCAGCAACCCTCAGTTTGTTCCCTACAGTTAAGAGTCTCTTATGATTTGCTTTCCTTTCCTTTTTTTCTCACCTTCTTCTATTTTCACCTGTTTTTTTTTTTTCTTAAGTTCCACATACGAGTGAAATCGTATGGCATTTGTCTTTCTCTGACTGACTTGTTTTGCTTAACATAACACACTCCAGCTCCATCCATGGCAAGATCTCATTATTTTTGATGGCTGAGTAATATTTCATTATATACTACATCTTCTTTATCCATTCACCAGTCAGTGGACATTAGGCTACTGTTGATAATGCTGCTCTTCCCGTAATTCGGCTCTCCATAATTTGGCTACTGTTGATAATGCTGCTATAAACACCAGGGTGCACGTGTCCCTTTGAATCAGTATTGTAATCTAGGCATTAGCATCTACTGGGCTTAAAACCTTTCTTATAAGAATGAAAACCAAAAAAAATAAAAATAAATAAAAAAAGAATGAAAACCAACATATTATAAACATTGCTGTGATCAGTGTAGCCCAAGTTGTGTGTGGGTCCCAAGCAGGGATCTGTATCTCTTTTATCCAGTTTCTCATTGCCAACACTCCACTTCATATTTGCTCCTTTTGCTACTTGATATACTGTTGTTGAATTAATTAATTGATCAGCTACTTAGTTGTTCAGTAAAAAGAAGCTTAAACTTTCTAAGTGGAAAGCATTTTTGCTTAGGATGTTTGAAAGAGGATTTGTTGAGGCAAACTAAAGCTACTCTTTAAAATTAATTATGTTAATATTATAAGAATATAACTTAGAAACATGCTTTAAAAATTGAAAACAGATGCAGTATGGATCTGTAGTTGTTGGCTACCCAACCTTTCTCAAAAAAAGAGACAGTCTGGCTCGCTCTTCAGTTTCCCGTCCCTCCCACAGGCAAAGGTTAATATTCTCTCCCACCGAGCACCATGGCTTATATTAGAGTGGCTATATCTGCTGAATTTATTTACAAATTTCAGAGTTCAGAGCCACTGTGGGTGCAACTAATCAAAGAGAAACATTAAAATTACCAGCTTAATCAATTGCCATTCTGTGGCTCTTGATTTCTGCTTTCGTATGTGACTTATATGAACCATGAGGAAGTGGATGACAGGCATACTGTCGGCATTTGCGAAATATGTTTTTCAGCAGCCTATGGGGCAATTCAATTAAAACACACACACACACACACACACACACACACACACACGTTTGGTTGTTATCCAATTTCTTTTTCCTTAGTTCTCAGTACTAGATCCAAGTGTCAGTCTGTCTATACTGTATGCATGGAAGTGTGGGAGACTAATGGTTTTTATAAGCTATGGCAATTTTAGAATATATGATATTTAGTCTGGATCTCGTTCTTCCTTTATACTACCAGTAACTGGAGAAAGGAGACCTTTCATTTAGTTCGTCTGACTCACTTGCTTTTTGACTCACAGCAAGTAATCATCTCTTTTGGTCTATAGTTTCATCATCTTTAAGAGAATTAAACAAATGGCCTCAAACGTCTGTTTCATCTCTGTAATACAAGTCTTAGAGAACTATTAGGTTGAAACATATGAAGATGACACTTTCTAGGTCAAATTGTTGGATGTTGGAGTTTCATATGATTAGTCTTCGTAATTGGGTATCTTGGAGGACCGAAGATATTTTCAGGAGGTGGCATTGCTATTAGTTACCTTGGAGGACATGTCATTCTCTTCATTCTTTAGTAGTCTGAGATTCTGAGCTCTATTAGAGCACAGTCTCCATTTTTTAGTATTTTATGCCCTTGTGCCTAGAACAGTGTCTGGCAAATACTAGACACAGAGTAAATGTTTGCTGAATGAACTGTATTATGACTTAAAATCATTAAATTCTACAGAATTATAATGATTAATAATGATGATAATCAGACATGTTGAAATACCAGAGTAGGTAATATCAAAGGTGAAATTTCTGACAGCTCTGTTAATGGGAAGGTGACAAGTTAATCTTAGCTAAAATAATCAAAGGTGTGGCACAGCAGACAAAGATGTAAAAGCTGTGTCAGTACAGGGCTTAACATGGTTTTATGAATATTGCTTTTAAAATATATTCATTCTTGTAATCATAAATATATGTCTAAACACATTTTAAAAAGTTTAAAGAAAAATAATTTATAATTACCACCCCCCCCCAGAGAAAAATAATAAAATTGGGGCCATGTGTAATACCTTCTTATAACATTATCATTTACCATGTTGTCAAATATTCCTTGAAACATTTTTTATTTTTTTTAAATTTTTTTTAGGTTGTATGTGGTTTTACTTAAGGTGTACAATGTGATGATTTAATATATGCACACACTGTGAAATGATTACCACAATCAGGTTAATTATACATCCATCTCCTCATTTACCTCTATGCGTATGTGTGCAGATGTGTATGTGAGTGTGTGTATGATGAACACTTAATATCTACCCTTGTAGCAAATTTCAAATATGGGGTAATTTATGGTAATTATTAGCTATCATTACTGACGTCGTACATTAGATCTCCAGAACTTCTTCACCTTATAACTGAACGTTTATACCCTTTGACCAGCATTTCCCCATCTTTCCCTGGCTCCCAGCCCCCCAGCCCTTGGCAATCAATCACTGTCTATTCTCTGGTTCTATGAGTTTAACTTTTTTAAGATGCCACAGGTAGGTGAGATTATATAGTGCTTGTCTTGCTTGTTTTTCTGTGTCTGAATTTTCACAGTATCCATGTTGTGAAAAGCAACAGATGTTCCTTCTTTTTTTATAACTGAATAATATTACCTTGTATGTACATTTATAGCATGTGTGTATATAATATATATATCATATACATACTTTCTCTTCACATTTCCTTTATTCATTTGTTGATGGACACGTAGGTTGTTGTCATATCTTACTTATTGTGAATAATGCTACAATGAGCATGGGAGAGCAAATATCTATTCAAGATACTGATTTCATTTTCTTTGAATATAAATCCAGAATTGATGGATTGTATGATAGTTCTATTTTTAGTTTATCAAGGAATCTTCATATACTTTCCATAATGACTATATCAATTTACATTCCCGTGAGCAGTGCACAATCATTTTCTTTTTACCACATCTTCACCAACACTTGTTACTCTTGGCTTTTTGGTAACAGTTGCTCTAATAGATAAGAGGCAATATCTCACGGTGTTTTTTTTTTTTTAACGATTTTTAAAAATTTATTCACGAAAGCCACAGAGAGAGAGGTAGAGACACAAGCAGAAGGAGAAGCAGGCTCCATGCAGGGAGCCCGATGTGGGACTCGATCCCGGGACCCTGGGGTCATGCCCTGATCTGAAGGCAGATGCTCAACCACACAGGCGTCCCTCTTACTATGGTTTTAATTTGTGTTTTTATGATAGCTAGTGATGTTAAGTCCCTTTTTATCTTTTTGTTGACTGTTTATATGCCTTCTTTGAAAAAATGTCAGGTCCTATGCCCGTTTTAAATTGGATTGATTTTTTTTTTTTTTTTGCTGTTAAGTTGTAGAAGTTTTTTTTTTTTTTCAATTAATTTTTATTGGTGTTCAATTTACCACCATACAGAAAAACACCCAGTGCTCATCCCGTCAAGTGTCCGCCTCAGTGCCCGTCACCCATTCCCCTCCAACACCCGCCCTCCTCCCCTTCCACCACCCCTAGTTCGTTTCCCAGAGTTAGGAGTTTTTATGTTCTGTCTCCCTTCCTGATATTTCCCAACATTTCTTTTCCCTTCCTTTATATTCCCTTTCACTATTATTTATATTCCCCAAATGAATGAGAACATACACTGTTTGTCCTTCTCCGACTGACTTATTTCACTCAGCATAATACCCTCCAGTTCCATCCACGTTGAAGCAAATGGTGGGTATTTGTCGTTTCTACTTGCTGAGTAATATTCCATTGTATACATAAACCACATCTTCTTTATCCATCACCTTTCGATGGACACCCGAGGCTCCTTCCACAGTTTGGCTATTGTGGACATTGCTGCTAGAAACATCGGGGTGTAGGTGTCCCGACGTTTCATTGCATCTGAATCTTTGGGGTAAATCCCCAACAGTGCAATTGCTGGGTCGTAGGGCAGGTCTATGTTTAACTCTTTGAGGAACCTCCACACAGTTTTCCAGAGTGGCTGCACCAGTTCACATTCCCACCAACAGTGTAAGAGGGTTCCCTTTTCTCCGCATCCTCTCCAACATTTGTGGTTTCCTGCCTTGTTAATTTTCCCCATTCTCACTGGTGTGAGGTGGTATCTCATTGTGGTTTTGATTTGTATTTCCCTGATGGCAAGTGATGCAGAGCATTTTCTCATGTGCATGTTGGCCATGTCCATGTCTTCCTCTGTGAGATTTCTCTTCATGTCTTTTGCCCATTTCATGATTGGATTGTTTGTTTCTTTGGTGTTGAGTTTAATAAATTCTTTATAGATTTTGGAAACTAGCCCTTTATCTGATACGTCATTTGCAAATATCTTCTCCCATTCTGTAGGTTGTCTTTTAGTTTTGTTGACTGTATCCTCTGCTGTGCAAAAGCTTCTTATCTTGATGAAGTCCCAATAGTTCATTTTTGCTTTTGTTTCTTTTGCCTTTGTGGATGTATTTTGCAAGAAGTTACTGTGGCCAAGTTCAAAAAGGGTGTTGCCTGTGTTCTCCTCTAGGATTTTGATGGACTCTTGTCTCACATTTAGATCTCTCATCCATTTTGAGTTTATCTTTGTGTATGGTGAAAGAGAGTGGTCCAGTTTCATTCTTCTGCATGTGGATGTCCAATTTTCCCAACACCATTTATTGAAGAGACTGTCTTTCTTCCAGTGGATAGTCCTTCCTCCTTTATTGAATATTAGATGACCATACATTTCAGGGTCCACTTCTGGGTTCTCTATTCTGTTCCATTGATCTATGTGTCTGTTTTTGTGCCAGTACCACACTGTCTTGATGACCACAGCTTTGTAGTACAACCTGAAATCTGGCATTGTGATGCCCCCAGCTATGGTTTTCTTTTTTAAAATTCCCCTGGCTATTCGGGGTCTTTTCTGATTCCACACAAATCTTAAAATAATTTGTTCTAACTCTCTGAAGAAAGTCCATGGTATTTTGATAGGGATTGCATTAAACGTATAAATTGCCCTGGGTAACATTGACATTTTCACAATATTAATTCTGCCAATCCGTGAGCATGGAATATTTTTCCATCTCTTTGTGTCTTCCTCAATTTCTTTCAGAAGTGTTCTATAGTTTTTAGGGTATAGATCTTTTACCTCTTTGGTTAGGTTTATTCCTAGGTATCTTATGCTTTTGGGTGCAATTGTAAATGGGATTGACTCCTTAATTTCTCTTTCTTCAGTCTCATTGTTAGTGTATAGAAATGCCATTGATTTCTGGGCATTGATTTTGTATCCTGCCACGCTACCAAATTGCTGTATGAGTTCTAGCAATCTGGGGGTGGAGGCTTTTGGGTTTTCTATGTAGAGTATCATGTCATCGGCGAAGAGGGAGAGTTTGACTTCTTCTTTGCCAATTTGAATGCCTTTAATGTCTTTTTATTGTCTGATTGCTGAGGCGAGGACTTCCAGAACTATGTTGAACAGCAGTGGTGAGAGTGGACATCCCTGTCTTGTTCCTGATCTTAGGGGAAAGGCTCCCAGTGCTTCCCCATTGAGAATGATATTTGCTGTGGGCTTTTCATAGATGGCTTTTAAGATGTCGAGGAAAGTTCCCTCTATCCCAACACTCTGAAGGGTTTTGATCAGGAATGGATGCTGTATTTTGTCAAATGCTTTCTCTGCATCTAATGAGAGTATCATATGGTTCTTGGTTTTTCTCTTGCTGATATGATGAATCACATTGATGGTTTTACGAGTGTTGAACTAGCCTTGTGTCCCGGGATAAATCCTACTTGGTCATGGTGAATAATTTTCTTAATGTGTTGTTGGATCCTATTGGCTAGTATCTTGTTGAGAATTTTTGCATCCATGTTCATCAGGGATATTGGTCTGTAATTCTCCTTTTTGGTGGGATCTTTGTCTGGTTTCGGAATTAAGGTGATGCTGGCCTCATAGAACGAATTTGGAAGTACTCCATCTCTTTCTATCTTTCCAAAGAGCTTTAGTAGAATAGGTATGATTTCTTCTTTAAACGTTTGATAGAATTCCCCTGGGAAGCCATCTGGCCCTGGACTCTTGTGTCTTGGGAGGTTTTTGATGACTGCTTCAATTTCCTCCCTGGTTATTGGCCTGTTCAGGTTTTCTATTTCTTCCTGCTCCAGTTTTGGTAGTTTGTGGCTTTCCAGGAATACATCCATTTCTTCTAGATTTCCTAATTTATTGGTGTATAGCTGTTCATAATATGTTTTTAAAATCGTTTGTATTTCCTTGGTGTTGGTAGTGATCTCTCCTTTCTCATTCATGATTTTATTAATTTGAGTCTTCTCTCTCTTCTTTTTAATAAGGTTGGCTAATGGTTTATCTATCTTATTAATTCTTTCAAAGAACCAACTCCTGGTTCTGTTGATCTGTTCCACAGTTCTTTTGGTCTCGATTTCATTTAGTTCTACTCAAATTTTAATTAACTCTCTTCTTCTGCTGGGGGTGGGGTCCTATTTGTTGCTTTTTCTCTAGTTCCTTTATGTGTAAGGTGAGCTTTTGAATTTGAGATCTTTCCAGTTTTTGAATGTATGCTTGTATTGCGATGTATTTCCCCCTCAGGACTGCTTTTGCTGCATCCCAAAGATTTTGAACGGTTGTATCTTCATTCTCATTAGTTTCCATGAATCTTTCTAATTCTTCCTTAATTTCCTGGTTGACCTTTTCATCTTTTAGCAGGATGGTCCTTAACCTCCACGTGTTTGTGGTCCTTCCATACTTTCTTGTTGTGATTAAGTTCTAATTTCAAGGCATTATGGTCTGAGAATATACAGGGGACTATCCCGATCTTTTGGTATCGGTTCAGACCCGATTTGTGACCCAGTATGTGGTCTATTCTGGAGAAAGTTCCATGTGCACTTGAGAAGAATGTGTATTCAGTTGAGTTTGGATGTAAAGTTCTGTAGATATCTGTGAAATCCATCTGGTCCAGTGTATCATTTAAAGCTCTCGTTTCTTTGGAGATGTTGTGCTTAGAAGACCTATCTAGTATAGAGAGAGCTAGATTGAAGTCACCAAGTATAAGTGTATTATTATCAAAGTATTTCTTCAGTTTGGTTATTAATTGGTTTAAATATTTGGCAGCTCCCACATTCGGGGCATATATATTGAGGAGTGTTAAGTCCTCTTGTTGGATAGATCCTTTGAGTATGAGATAGTGTCCCTCTTCATCTCTCACTATAGTCTTCGGGGTAAATTTTAATTTATCTGATATAAGGATGGCAACCCCTGCTTTCTTTTGAGGACCATTTGAATGGTAAATGGTTCTCCAGCCTTTTATTTTCAGGTTGTAGGTGTCCTTCTGTCTAAAATGAGTCTCTTGTAGACAGCAAATAGATGGGTCCTGCTTTTTTATCCAGTCTGAAACCCTGCGCCTTTTGATGGGGTCATTAAGCCCGTTCACGTTCAGAGTTACTATTGACAGATATGAGTTTAGTGTCATCATATCTATTCAGTCCTTGTTTTTGTGGATTGTTCCACTGAACTTCTTCTTAAAGGGGAATTTTAAGAGTCCCCCTTAAAATTTCTTGCAGAGCTGGTTTGGAGGTTACATATTCTTTCAGTTCCTGCCTGTCTTGGAAGCTCTTTATCTCTCCTTCCATTTTGAATGAGAGCCTTGCTGGATAAAGTATTCTTGGTTGCATGTTCTTCTCATTTAGGACCCTGAATATATCCTGCCAGACCTTTCTGGCCTGCCAGGTCTCTGTGGAGAGGTCTGCTGTTACCCTAATATTCCTCCCCATAAAAGTCAGGGACTTTTTTTCTCTTGCTGCTTTAAGGATCTTCTCCTTATCTTTGGAATTTGCAAGCTTCACTATTAAATGTCGAGGTGTTGAACGGTTTTGGTTGATTTTAGGGGGGGATCTCTTTATTTCCTGGATCTGAATGCCTGTTTCCCTTCCCTGATTAGGAAAGTTTTCAGCT